>NW_021616990.1:4188-25946 GCF_004785775.1 Grammomys surdaster
TCTTTCTTTCTTTCTTTCTTTCTTTCTTTCTTTCTTTCTTTCTTTCTTTCTTTCTTTCTTTCTTTCGAGACAGAGTTTCTCTGTGTAGTCTTGGCTGTCCTGAAACTTTATCTGTTACCAGGTTTGCCTTGAACTCAGAGATCTGCCTGCCTCTACCTCTATGGAATTAAATTCGTGCACTACCACCACCACCAAGTTTAGCACTATTTTCTTTATAGATAAAAATAGTGAGCTGTTTGTTGGTCGGTTTGTCTGTTGCTTGTGTGGCTTGCTTGTTTGGTTTTTGCTTACATTGTTGTCACTGCTAAGTGATGACACTTTAATTCAGATACACTCTCTAGTTCTTGAACATTCCAAGATGGTTGGAAGACTAAAAGTAAGGTCCAAGTAGAAATCACCAAACTTTCTCACATAGACCAAAATGGAGCATGAAGGTTCTTATCATCAACTCACTAAATTGTCTCTTTTCATCTTATAGGAGTCATCTTGTATCCTTCCACCCAGTGATCCGGTGGTTTCAAGACAGATGAATCAATGCTCCGCCCATCTTCAGGGCAATGGGTTTCTTATAGCCCTCTCCTTTTCTCTTAGCTTAGCCAATGGACCTATGATTTTGTGTAAATGTGTAAATAGGTAGCTGAGTACACAAAGAATTGGTGTGTGTGTGTGTGTGTGTGAGAGAGAGAGAGAGAGAGAGAGAGAGAGAGAGAGAGAGAGAGAGAGAGAGAGCCATTAGCCTTTAAATGTATTCTTGGTAAAAGTACCATAGACTTGAGGTCAGTTTGGTAGACAGTGGCTGCCTCAGGCAGATATCTGCTCCTGAGTAACATGCTCTGTGCAGAGTTTGTATGTAGCACAGGTCTGTCGAGGTGTTTGTACCAGGCCACGTAAGATTACTGTGGCTGATGCCATTTGAAGATTCTACCAGAATATAAGGAAGAATTCTTTTTTTTCTTTTTCTTTCTTTCTTTCTTTTTTTTTTTTTTTTTTTTTTTTTTTGTTTTTGAGACAGGGTTTCTCTGTGTAGCCCTGGCTGTCCTGGAACTCACTCTGTAGACCAGGCTGGCCTCGAACTCAGAAATCCGCCTGCCTCTGCCTCCCAAGTGCTGGGATTAAAGGCGTGCACCACCACTGCCCGGCTTAGGAAGAATTCTTATAAGATAATTTCATGCCTTATTTTCCTAAAACGAGAAGAAGTTAGTTATGCCTCCAGCCTAGAGCTACAGGGATTGCTATTTTTTTTTATTAACATATTCAGCTGCTTAGGGCCTTCTGGGTCTGAGGATTTTTGGATGATTTTTTTTTCCTCACCTGGCCAAGTCAAACACATCACTGACCACTAAAAGCAGTAAATCGAACTAAGTCTGTCCCTTGCCAAGTCTTGGCTGCCATGGAGCTGCCCCAGCCCTGGCTTCAGCTGCAGACTGCCCTCCCCTCTGGGGGCAGCTGAGAAACCCACCTGTGTTTTCTTTTCTCCCCCAACTCTTCTTTCCTCCAACATCCCTTCATCCCAAAGCAAAGGGCTTATACAGGAGTCCACGAGTCAGCCAAGCAGATCCACAATTTTTTTTTCTTTCAATTTGGACCAACTGGCTACTTCTTGTTTTCTCTGGGAGTCACACCTAGACTGTGCTAGACTGGTGTGTGTTGGGGGTTGGGGATGCTACTACAGGGGGGAAAAACCCTAATCTTAGAACTCCCTTCTAAAGCACAGCATGTACATTCCTCAAAGGTAAAAAGACAAGACAGTAAGTCAAAGACAGGATGAAGAATGGCCTAGAATAACAGAAGCTGGATCACTACGTTGTTGGTGGTGACAGGATGGTTGCAGAGCGGGGAGCTGGAGAGCTCCCTTAGTGGTTAAGGGCAGTACCTGCTCTTCCAGAGGACCCAGGTTTGGTTCCAAGCATCCACACAACCATCTATAACTCTAGTTCCAGGGGATCCTGTGCCCTCTTCTGGTCTCCTTGGGCAGCAGGCATGCACATGGCATGCAGATGTACATGCAGGCCAAACACCCATACATATAAAAATAAAAAATAAAAAACTTGGTAGTAGTCACAATGGAAGAATCTTCGTCCTTCCAGACATGGTCCCTAGGTCTGTCCAACATGTGGACGGCTGAATTCAATTGTTAAAGGCCTGAGCATCGCATGTAGAGATTGAAAACATTAAAGATAAAAGCAGAGCCACACACATTCTTTAAGACTCAATTCCTGACTCTTTTCCTGTAATCCTACCTCCCAAATTGAACTAAATAATTGTGAATCACACAGCCTCCATTAAAATCTGTGCACATCTCTGTCAGACAACTTAGAGGACCAAATGGAAGGTTGTTTTCTTCATTAGATAGAGAGATCCTTAATAACTGAGACCAGATCTTTCTGGGATGTACTGGAAATTCTAAACACATCCCAGTTAAGACACTAGCCTTCAAAATGTCCAAACAGAGAAGTCAGCACTGAAAGAGTCATGATTTGAAGCTTCCCAAGATGGGCTCACTGGTTTTCATGCTGCTTTACTGAATGATGTCTTTAAGGATAGAATACATTTGTTAAGCAGTGAGTGTCTGAGGGAGAAGCTAAATTAAAAGGGGCTAGATAATGAATCGAGTCAGTAGAGTGTGTTTTAGGAAGAATATCATAGTGATGGCTGGAGATAAAGTTCTTGAGATAGTTTGTTAGCTAGCATACCTTCTTTTCTTTTAACTCCTCTACCTCTCTGTTCTAAAAGAATGGGGAGGGTGATTAAAGAGGTTAGTAAATATAGCAAAAGTGTTAAATTGAATTTAAAGTAAAAATCAAGAATATATATATATATATGTATATATTACAAATAAAATATCAACAAATTAAACTTCACAACACAAAGGCCTTAATGAAATTGTTGAATGTGTCCAAAGCAACACCTGACAACATACAGGTACTAAGACAAGAAGGCTGCATGAAGCTGGTGCCTTTATCCTCTGTATGTGTGTGATGGATATTCTTGGTTGTCAACTTGACTACATCTGGAATTAACGAAAATCCAAATGGCTGGGTACACCTGTGAGGGACTTTTTCTTTCTTTTTTTGTCTTAATTAAGTCATTTGAAGTGGGAAGACCCACTTCTAATCCGAATCTTTGAAGTGGGAAGATCCACCTTTAATCTGAACCACGCCTTCTGCTGGCAATCTCCATAAAGGGTACAGAAGAAGGATGCTTGTGTCTTTGTCTACTTGCTTTCATTCTTTCTCGCAGGCATTCGAGCCTACTTCTTGAGGATTTTGGCTTATACCTAAAGACTAGCTAAGATATTCAGCCTCCTGGACTGAACAAATACTAGATTCTTGGACTTTCCTTTCAGAGCCTTTGTGACTACTCAAAGTGCAGTGCTGAGAATCTCACAGGGGAAACTGGGGGACAGTAAGAAGTCTGGAGTCCCCCAGCTATCTGCTGATTCTGGAGCAGAGAGGAAATTATTGGTTGAGCAACATAGAGTTGTAGCCACGTAGTAAAATGTTTTTGGAAAGGAAAAGAAAGAAAGGAAAAAAGGAAGGAAGGAAAGAAGGAAGGAAGGAAGGAAGGAAGGAAGGAAGGAAGGAAGGAAGGAAGGAAGGAAGGGGCGGGCTCAGAGTCAAAGGCATTTTAAATATTAAGTGTCAGGCTAACCAGGAGACCTGACCTAAGGCTTTAGTGGTGAGAGGACATTACCAAAAGCAAGGTTAGGTTAAACAACTGGTTCTCAACCTTCCTAATGCTTCAACACTTTAATGCAGTTCTTCATGTCCCCACCTATAAAAAATGATTTTTGTTGCTACTTCATAACTGTAATTTTGCTGCTGTTATGTATCATAATGAAAATATCTGTGTTTTCTGATGGCTTTAAGGTGACCCCTGTGAAAGGGTTGTGACCCACAGGCTGAGAACTGTTGAGTCAAATAAGAAAGAAAATTCTCCACAGGGCACAGTAAAAGTAAATGGTTCCTACCCACATGGCAGGGTATGTGGGGAAGACACGGGTGAAATTCTTCAAGGAATTCTGGACTTCTTTACCAAAATCTAGAAGCTGATGCTACCTGGTCAGGATGAAGTCTACCCCCTAGCATCAACACAGGAAAACCAGGGGCCTGGGCCAGGATAGTTCTTTAGGAGCCTCTCTATCCTTGAATTCTTGAGCCAGATCCTTAACTTTCCCCTATAAGGCTCTCAGTGGTCTCTAGATGGAAGCCAAGATGAGGCAGGTTGCCAGATAGGCCACACAGCATTGCTTTGTGCAAAGATGAACGTATGAAGGAAGGTCCCCAAGGAGGCCTTAAACACACTCTCCTGCCCTGCCTGCCTCTAACTGCAGAAGGTGCCATTGGCAATCTCACCTATAGAGACCAGTCTTCTTGTATTCCAGCCAATCAGCAAAACACAGATCCATTATGCTCAGGAATGCGTTCTAAGAAACTTAATCTAACTGCTGAGTTGGGGCCAGACCTTCCAGTGGCATTAACCCAAAGATAGCACCCTGTTTTCTGGCCCCCACCAGCCTTCCTAGCAGCCTAACCGCTCCCTCCTTCAATCTTGGGAGGCTGCTCCACCCCTCCCCGAATCCGTCCTCATCAGGACACCCATCCCACCTGCTCACCCCATTTCCCCGTTTTCCTTTCTAGTCAGACTCAAACATTTCACTTTGGATTCATATCTGAATGACAAGTTCTTGGCTTTCAAATGAGACCATGTCCACCTCAACGCACGCCCTCTCTGCCAACCATACATCCCTTCAAGCACCAGAGAAAGCAGGAGCCAAGAATTTTTTTTTTAAATAAAAATGGTAAATTGATTCTCCTCACACAGAGATATATTTTGAATCAGACAGGTCCAAACTAAACCACCTCTTCTCCAACTCCCCTTTCTTCAAACACTTAAAGGTTCAGGCTGACTCCTCATTAGGCTGGACAGACAATTAGAGAGTGTCTTCAGAGTCTGGAGACACATGCTGATCATTTGGAGATAGAATCTCTCTTCTAGAGGCTCCTTTAAGGCACAAATGTTGAAAGGTACATCTTATTTGGAATAAGGAACAACTGGGAAAGAATAAACTGCCCAGTGACAGGAAATACTTCAGTCCATTATGGAAGAATGCTACTGTAGAGAGGAGGGTAAGTAAGCTAGCTAAGGACACAATGGGGTGTGTGCGTGTGACGGTTACATGATATTATACGTTAAACACACATGCAGAAGCTCATTGGTCGTCCACTTAGGCTCCAGACATTTTGCACTTTACTGTTTGCATTTTATCCTCATTGAAGCAGAGAGGTGAACTGTGTCTATCACATGGCCAAAGGAAAATGCATATCATACAGGGCAAAATGGGAAACATAAGAATAGAAACTGTATTATTCACTCATATTAGAACAACTGTTAATACGATTTTGAAAATCCATTTTTCCTTCCAGTCACTTAGTTCCCAGCAGCAATGACTCTGAAACTAATTATTTATTATTAACTGCCTAGGCCATAAGCTTTGGATCATTCTCTAACTGGCTTATAAGTTATTTAACCCATTTAAATTATCCTGTGTCTACATTTGGTTAGTTACCCCTCCTTCGGTCCTGGCTGGCTTCTTCCTTCGCATCTCCTCTGCGTCTCCCTGAGTTCACCTACCTGCTGGTTTTCGTCTGTCTCCTCAGTCTGTCATCTCCAGTCTCTCCCTGCAGCTCCTTTTATTTTCTTTCTATTTCCCAGAATCCTCTCTTCTGCCAGTGTCCCACCTCCTATTTCCTGCCTCAGCTCATTGGCCAATGGCTTTTTATTGACAGGTGGTGCTCATAAGAGATTCTCTCTACATTCAACAACATAAATATGTGGGTATGGATAAGAACTGGAAGAGCATATGTCAAAATGACAGTCGAGGTTGTGTGAAGATGGCAGACTTAGGGATCATATTGCTTTTTACACATTCTAAACTCCCTATAGTACAATTATAATTTTAAAATTGGTAACAGGAAGTAGGAAATGTCTGATGCCAAGAAGTGTGATTCTGATCTCAGCCACTCTTGATATGATGCAATGATTCCTACCTATCTCTACTGTCTTCCTCTAAGTCTTCCAACCTCCCCTACTCCCCCTATAAGCACAACCAGAGGAAAGCACCTAGCTAGACTTTGTCCAGCACTTAGCCTGCTCCCAGAGACCTGACACTCAGAGTCAAGGGCACTCTTTTGGCCAAGGAGACGAGCTTCATGCGGGGTGGGGAGAAATATATCTCAAGATCAAGCTGGCTCCTCAGGGAAACACTCTTTGCCTGTGCCCTGTATAAAGAGGTAGAATTTGATATTTCCTAGGAAACTGGGAATGCCACCAGCAGTCCTGTTTCACTCTCCCACACTGACTTCCTCTTAGGGATCTGGAACCAGCAGCAGGGTGGAGCCTTTTGCCTTTGGTCTTCTGTCCCCTGATTCCTTGACACTCTTTTTCTGGGGCTTACAACTCACATACCCCAATGATCTCAGGTGACTTCAATAGACCCAGATGGCAGAAGTTTTCTCCCTTGGCTCTGTGGTGTGGGGGAGCTCATTTCCTGGATCCGCATCATCCATAAGCCCAATGGTGATGAAGGCATGGAAGCCCAAAGCAAGCTTATCAAGGGTAAGTGGACACTATTAAGTTATGAGAAAATAAGCCCTAGGGATCTCAAAGCTTATTTCCAAATTCGTAAGGTCTTGACAAGTTTCCCTGCATCCTACACTTCATGTGAAAAAGGGCCAAGACAGAAGCAATTCTTTGTTTCCTGGCTATAAACTAAGCATACAAGAATGAGTATCAAGGCTGCTCTGCTGGGTTAAGGAAAGCATGTGAACAGTAATTGTCATGAAGGACTCATGAATGAAGGCCTGGAAATCAGATAATAAACACCCTGTGCACAGGACATTGTACGTCAAGTGTCAATCACATATAAAGATAGTGTGACATACTGTCCCATATCATATGGCCTGCCATAACAACTTGACTAGGGTATGTAGAGTGCCAACTAGCATTACCTATCCCTGGTGAAGCTTCTCATCCAGCTGTGACTATCAAGACACTTGATCCTCACTTTTTCTTATTGGATCCTCATAATATATACTTAAATTGTTTATACAAATTATGCCCCACTTAAGACCATAGGGCAAGAAGTACAAGGAAACTGAGTCAACCAGAATTATCTTCGTGTATGTGGAGTAGGTGGGAGGGAGGCTGCAGGCCATTAGCTCTTGGCTTCTATATATTGGCCCGAGGGCATATGTTTTCTTAATGTAATAATCACAGAAAATAAAGATGAGCAAACCTTCATTCAACATCACAAGCAGAATGTCAATAGACAATGATGTCAATCAACTATCTTACACAGAGAGCAGCAATGTAAGAAAAGAGACCCCTAAAATAGAATAAAATAGGGAGAGAAAAAGGCAGAGTGTAGGTTTTGAGTGAGCAGTCTCTCTTCCTTGCATCTCTTCTCCTTATGCAGTTGTTAGAACTTTACATTTGTTCAGAAATTTATATTTAGGGTCTGGTGAGGTGGCTCAGTGGGTAAACCCATGGAGCACTGAGCCTGATGGCCTGGCCTGTGTTCAATCCCCCTAGGACCCACAAGGTGGAAGAACAGAACTGACTCCTACAAGTTACCCTTCAGCCTTCACCTGCGTGTAGTGGCTCCCCCCTCTCTTTCACACACACACACACACACACACACACACACACACACAAATTATAATGAAAAATTAAATAATTTTCCAGGCATTAGGAATATGTCAAGGCCAAGTATGGAGTGCACAGGCTCTCTCCACAGCCCTGCTTATAAAACCTTACCTGAAATAACTCTGATGATGAGGGAAGGGGTAAGGGGTGCTCAGGAAGTGGGTGTCATATCTTATCAATACAACTGACCAAGTGGAGAGGTGGCTCCAATTCTGGGCCCCCAGAACAGTTCACTCCATGTAGAAGTTCCACCTATTATCCTACTCTTAGAAGAACTTCTCCAGGACACCAGAGACCCCAAGGGTGTTGAGCAGCCACCATGTTACCCTGAAAAATGTCAGCAGTTGGGGCCCCTTTAATGCTATGACTAACAGCATGGGGTAGGGATAGAAGAGAGAGATTGGGAGAAGATTAGACCATACCACACAGAGTGGCAAAGAAGTACACTCACTGGCTAGTGTCACCGTGGCTGGCACACTGGCCACAGCTCCCGCAGGCATCCGAGCCACACACTGGTACCGTCCCACAGTGTGGTTGTTGAGGGCAGCAATGACAAGGGTCCCACGGGTGATGAGGACACCCAGAGCATCATCCGAGCCATTTAGCTCCTTCCCGTTGAAGCGCCAGGTCACGTTCACCCATGGTGGCTCCACCACACAGCCCAGGATCACAGTTCCTCCGAGCTTCTGGACAGTGGACATGGGCTGGACAGTGACCTGAGGAACCTCATCTGGAAAAAGAACATCAATGCAGCAATGATCTGAGGCCCCCAAGAAACTGCCACTGCCACCGCCACTGCCACCATCACATTTTGAGAAGCTCTCAGGTGGCCATCTAGAATTCAGCACCCAGGCAAGCTGCTGCTCCTCCCCCAGTAACCTAGCTACCTGTGCCTATTCCCCAGCCCATCTGTTTTCAGAAAGTCCCCTTGCTTCATATGTAGTAACGCACTATAAAAGCAAGAGCTCAGGCTCTGGAGTTGGACAGACCTGGACTGAATCCAGTGCCACTGTCTCTTAACTGTGTAATTCTGGCCTTTCTTTAAACTGAGGCTAGGAATGCCTGACTCAAAGCATTCTTGTAATGCTCACAGAGTATACAAGTGGATACCCTTTGCTCAATCAACAAACGCACACTACAGGTAAGTATTTTAATACTTCTCCTCTTCTACTAGTACGTATTTGACATTACTAAAATATAAAGCTATAGCCAATATGATATTGTCCTGATCACTTTTCACCTGGGGTACTTGAGTGTGATACAGCCTGAGGATCAGTAGAGAGTTGTGTTCCTAAGTATTCTAAGCTACTTCATGCTTTCATCTGACATTAGAACAAGGTGCTCTTCTGCAGGGTGGTGGGGCTGGCTAAGAACGGAAGGAAAACACTCACTCAAATCAGCAAGGCAGCCTGCTGTGGCCAAGAGAAGCCACAGCAGTGTAAGCATAGGCCGCTCTCCTTGACACGTTGTCATCTTCCCACGAAGTATGGCGAGTCACAGAGGGTTCCGAGCCAAAGTCCCATAAGCCACGTGTTACACTCGTAGAGATACTGCCTTCCCCTGCAATCCTGTTGTGAGAGAAATTGGGAGAATGGCTACTTGAGCTTGATCCATCCCTCAGCCTCACTCCATCACGCTTGGAGGAAGCATTCAAAGTGACCGTGCTGCTGGAGGACGAAAGGGACTCTTCAGGACGTAACCTCATCTGAAGGATGCATCTTAACAGGATTCTTCCTGCATCAGGAGGTAATTTCATCATGGAAACAATTCTAGAGCCTTGTCTAGGGACTGACATCAAGGACAGGAAGCCTGAGGTATGGAGGAGCTGAGAGCTATGGAAAGGCCACAGAGGGACAATGAGTATCTATGTTGGTGGTAGCACGGGGAACAGACAAAACCATCCTTCTCGTTCACAGTCAGAAGTTCCGTATCCATGGCTATGTGGCATTCCATGTTGTAGTGTAGAACATTGTTGGACAACACTGTAAACTGAGTTCCTCTTTGGGGGACGTTCCTCATTAATGAGTCCTAGCATCACAACGATTCCTGAAAGCTTTACTTCCTCCCATACTCCCCCAAATCTCACCTATGTCCTTAGGAATTTTTATTCTCAAAATAAATCTGCCTTCTTAAGCTTTTCAACAGCATCTATTGGCCCAAGCACAAACACAGACAAAGGTGCCATGTCAGCCAGGACTGGGTAGAGCTTTATTTTAGCACTGCCTTCCAGATTCCACTTCTCTCTGACACTGGTGCTGGAATTCTGGGGTTTCCACCCCCACAATTCTCGGGGGTGCATCTTTGTCCCCTTACGATTCTGACCGCACCGCCCGTCCAGTTGCCTGATACACTAGCAGCCACCCTTTAATGCCTGTCTAAAATCCTCTGTTCTCCTCTCCCACAGCTATTCCTGTAGCTGTGGTTCTTTAAAAGATTCCTCAAAACCACAAAGTCAACTACATGTCCTTATACACGCTTCTGACACCGTCCAAACCAAGTCGTCACTCTGCTTTTGGCTGATGGATCTGTAGCGTAACCAAATAAGGAAGATGGATCAACGCCTTTATAAAACAAAGACATCAACATGGAGTCCAGGAACAAACAGGCAATGTTCCAATGACCAGACAGTGGTTGAACACCATGCCATTGCGTGTGTGTGGCAAAATTTGCGAATATGTGACGTAGAATTGGAACATTTATTTACTCATTATTTGTGTAGTCACTTTAGGGAACATGCACACATGCAAGTAGAGGCTTGAAGTCAACATCAAATGTCCTCGATCTCTATCTTATTTTCTTTCAGA
The DNA here is from genome assembly GCF_004785775.1 of Grammomys surdaster. Taxonomy (NCBI): domain Eukaryota; kingdom Metazoa; phylum Chordata; class Mammalia; order Rodentia; family Muridae; genus Grammomys; species Grammomys surdaster. The sequence continues at coordinate 14,700 of NW_021616990.1, forward strand.
CAAGGTCTCTTATTTGACCTAGATATCGGCCAGGCAGTGGTGACATACACCTTTAATCCCAGCACTTGGTAGGCAGAGAGAGGTAGGTAGTTCTTTGAGTTTGATCTACAGAGGTAGGTGGATCTCTGAGTTTGATCTACAGAGTTAATTCCACGACAGGGGTACACAGAGAAACCCAATCCATCCATCCATCCATCCATCCATCCATCCATCTCTCTAGAGCTCACTAATAGGGTAAAGCCACTGGCAGCAAGCCCTGAGGATCCTCCTGTCTCTGCCACCCCATGCATTGGGATTATAGGCAGGCTATGACACCCGTGTGCCTTTATTATGTAGTCAATGGGTCTGAAGTCCACTTTATACACAGAGCCATCTCCCCAGCCAAGGAAATGATTTGACTAAAAATGGGTTCATAATCTTATTCTCGAGACTCTCAAAATGTTAAGCTTTACAGCTGCGAGAGTAATAAGGTTAAACTGGAAAAGTCACGTAAGCTTAGGCCTTGAGCATGATTTGTCTTTAACATTCTTATCTTTGTTTAAAAGGCTGAGCAGAGAACTTTGACACACTATGCAAACTTCTGCTCCCGTTATGATAATTTAATAAACCCAGGGACTGTTACTCATGAGGTAAAGCTAGTTCACACACAGGATGAGTGCTGCTGGAGACGGCAGCGGGTGAGAGAGCACAGGCTCCTGCCGTAGAGACAGCTACACCTCATACAAGACAATGCTCTCATGGAAGTCAGCCGTGAGGTAGGGGGCCAGGATCTCACAGCTGAAGAAACTGAGAACCAGAAACTGAACAGTGCATGGTTGTGAACCTGTATGCCTGGGATGAAGTGCGTGGGCTGCCTTCCTGCTACTGAGGCAGTCTTCCTACCTTTCCTATCAGGACTCTGTATCATTGATTTTTATTTTTATTTTTATTTTTTTTAAAACAGATTTGAAATAAGACTATGACCAGACAGCGATTTCTAGAGGAAACATCTTACCAAAAAATATACCTTCCTGTATCATTTCAAGTTTCCAGATCATTGTTTCTTTTAAGATTTTATTTCTTTATGTTTATGAGTACACTGTAGCTGTCTTCAGACACACCAGAAGAGAGCATCGGATTCCATTATAGATTGTGAGCCCCTATGTGGTTGCCGGGAATTGAACTCAGGACCTCTGGAAGAGCAGTCAGCGCTCTTAACTACTGAGCCCCATTTTTAAAAAATTCTTAACTGACTTTTACCCCCAATGAGATGATGTATTAAAATAGTGCCCCGCATGAGTTCCTAGTTACGGGGTTTCTTTTTTAAGGGAACTAACATGTTCATGACATGCCCCAGTTTCTCCATCCCCTTAAGGAGACTGGCACCAACTTTGTTCCCAGCCCAGGAAAGACAGATGGGGAGAGGGCTACAAAGAGAGACGGAATAAGAAGCAAGTAGCAGAGAGGGGCAGGCAGACAAGGCTGGCTGCTGCTAGCGCACACAGAGGTGTTTGGGTTGTAAAATGGACAAAGGTTTTACTAAGGAAACTCAGCCCAAGCCCCCTATTGCTTTAAGAGCGAGGGCCAAACAATTCCCATTACTCCCGCACCCTTGGTAATTTACACAGCTCAAAATGGAAACAGTTCTCACTACAGCTGCCAGCCACCATCCTGATTTTTATTTTTTTTTAAAGGCAACAAAGAAAAAAGACTTGATGTGGAAAGGGAGTGAAAGAGGGGAGAGGAAGCAGGAAGGAGCTGACCCCAAGGAGAGATTCTGGGGTCTCATTTTGTAAAAGTAGAATTGGGACTAGAGAAAAAGCCAAACAACAACAACAACAACAACAGTTGTGTGGCCCTGATGGTTTTTTTTCTGATTGGCTAGGGAAACTGAGTTCCGAGTTAATCATTTGAGACAGGGTCTCACACTTGTAGCACAGGTTGGCCTGCAGCTCACTATGTAGCTCAGGCTGATCTTGAACTCAAAGCAGCTGCTCTGCCTCGACTGCTCAACACTTTACAGGGTTTTCTAGGTATGATCCATCAGCTTCATCAGGCTTAGATTCATTTTACTTTGGCTTTTTATTTTAATTTTAATTTATAGTACTAGGGATTGAACCCCAGGGTCTGGCACATGACAGGCACACTCTCTACCATGGAACTATCGTCCTTAAATACTTACTTTACTTTCGACTGTTTGTTTTGAGATATGCTGGTGACTGAGCCCAGAACCTCATGTGTTTTATATTGTGGGCACTTCAGACACTTCCTAGACCAAGGTGCCTGCTGTTTGATCACATAACAATTCTAAAGGTGTGAATTTTAGAGAATCTCATTTAAAACACATATAAACACATATCTATGAGTGCCTATATACATTCATCTATTTATCTATTACCTGTCATCTATCACTTATCTATCACAGCGCTATCATCTATCTACCTATCATATATGAACATTCATATATGTGCCCCCGGGGTCTCAGTTAACTCCAGGAATGAGTCATAAGAACCAAGAGGCTGCCAAGGAGGGGGTCTATTTAGCAGCCTTAATGAATAATAGCGTACTGTCTGATTTGATTCTAAGGCAGAGATGTCTCCTAAGAATCTTTTTAACTATGCTCGGCCCCACAAAATCTGCATGTATTCAAATCTGAGGAAAGAGATGGGGACATACGTGGATTTGGATGCCATTCCCCCATATGGACTTCTGATTTTACACACACACACACACACACACACACACACACCCCTAGAATCTAGTATGGAATTATTTATGATTCTTAGGTGTTAAAAGACCAGCAGTTTTACAGTTTCCTAAGATGTATATGTGTGTTTATAATCTATGTATAGCTATGTATATTTATATGCAAAGCATCAGATGGAGAACCCAACTGCAATGTGACATTGCCTCCTGGTGAAATAAGCCAGGCATTTTCCAAGTTGGAAGAAGACACCAACCAGTAAAGCGTGTTATTTTCCTTGGCAATATAAAAATATGTCTGGATCCACCTTATTTTCTTATGCATTTTCTCAGAAAAAAGAGAAGAAATTATCAAAATATCTAAAGTAGACAGATGGGAAAATGATTGCTTGCCATGAATTCTAGTCCACAAGGACTAGTGACTCGCCATTTATTTTTATTTGTTTTGTTTTTTGGTGACTCGCCACTTTTAAGGGTAATTTGCACATAAAGTTTGTCTGAGAAGCTTCACTCATGATGTAGACGTTCCCCTCTGAAATACTTGGCCTCCCAGCAGTGTAAAATCAACAGCAAAATACACCTTTCTGGGGTTGAGGCCATGCATGAGGAATTGTGGCCGTTGGATATTTATTTATTTTTAATGTTTTGAGAAAATTACACACAACTGAGAGCCTATCATAGGAGGCAGCCTGTTCCATTCCTCCTCACAAGGCTGGTTGAGCCCTTGGAAGAGAGTGAACTTCCACATGGGCCACTTCTCATTCTGCCTCACAGGCTCAGAAGCAGTCCTCTGCAGGGCCTGCACCAATGACAAGAAAGGGTAATCAAGCAGACATAGGAGACTCCTCAGGAACGGTTGACTGGCAAGAAAGAGATCTGACAGAGCCTTTTGTTCTGCTGGCTGAGAAAGGCTAAACAATTAAGTGTGTCTGCCCGGGTGCATGTTGTGACGGGCTTCCAGCTTCATGGACTAAGATCCCCTTTCCCGGTGCTCTGTGAAGGCAGACTTAAGTCTCTTGTCCCTGACTGGAGACAAGAAGTAGGTGACTACAAGTGTTGGTAGCCCCAGGTCTTAAAAGAGCAGGACTTTTATACAAAACATCACTCTGAAGAAGGCATTAGGAAATCACAAGCATTTATTTCTCAGAGGGGTGAAGATAAGGGTTTAGAGAGATTTAGGAGAAGGAATTTCTAAAAGGCTACCAAAACACCGCGTATACACCCTTGAAAATACATGGTAAAAAAAAATGTTTATTTTTACTTAAAACGTTGTGCTTTACCCACAGACCTAATTAAAAGGAAACATTTTAAAATTGGAAGGACCTCAAGAAAAATGCAATATGGTTTAGAATAACATCTACTGTGTTTCCAGGCAACTGGCTCTCCCAATTAATTAAGCCAGGAGACTAGGGCAACAAGTTGGGTCTCTAAATCGCACTCCAATATTTGGCACCAGCCCCTACAGGATTTCAGAATGGTTTCTGAACGTAGTTCCTTAAGCATAAAGATAATGTTGCCTGTACCAGAATCTGTCTCAGTGACGGTGTGTGTGTCGTCTGTATATTTGATGTATGTACATGTTAGAACTGTTTGCCCATGTGTGCAGGAAGAGGCCAGAGGATGGCATCAGCTTTATCCATCTTTCCTGTTTTTGAAACAGGGTCTCTCAGTGAGCAAGAAGCTCTTCGAATCCACTAGGCTGAGTTTCAGGTTTCAGTGAGTTTCAGGGTTCCACTTATTTCCTGAGTGCTAGGGTTATAGGAGTGTACCCCCTCCCCAAGCCCAGCTTTTGTACATGGGTTCTGGCGATCTGGACTCAGGTCTTTCTGCTTGTGTGACAAGCACAGTAGGGCTGGAGCCATCTCTCTCACCCCACTCAAACTTTCTATAAGGTAATGTTCATCATTCTTATCATAAACATACGAATCTATAGTAATCTAAAGCTCACCTCTCAAGCCCTCTATTATACAAACTGTAGGATGACAGGAATGCTCAAGTGTGTATTATCCTAAACAACAAGGAACAACTGGCCGCCCATCAAGCCTTCCCACTTGGGTAATTAACAATGAATCTAGACTTCAGGTTTGCTTTCAGGATCACAAGTGTAAGTCACATCCAGAGCTGGTGACAGCTCCTCTGGCCAGCAGTGTTCTAGATTAAGATCTGAAACATCTACCTAGACCTCTCTGGTCCTCCTTTCCATCCCTCTTTCTCTCTCCCACCCTCCCTTCATTTTCATTTCCCTTTTGTGTATTAATGGAGTACATCTGTGTGTGTGTGTGGTTGTGTGTCCATGTGTGTTCATATGTATGTAGAAGCCAAAGAACAACCTTAGATTTGTTCTTCAAATACCATCTACTTTTTTTTTTTTTTGGCAGTCACTTCCCAGCCTGAAAACTGGCTGACCAGCAGCCCCTGAGATGCAACTGTCTCCTGCTCTCAGTGTGTGAGATATGATTTATACTGGGAAAAAATACTGCTATAATCTACCACATATACACAGTACAGAGACACTGTTAACAGTAACGCATGGTTTCATTTCTTAGAAACCTATAGCCAAACATGGGATAGAAATTTACTAGCACCCAGCTAATATATACTTGAGCTTTTCTCTATTTCCTACACTCCTCTACAGCTAGTTGAAGGTCATGGGACTAGCAATGGCCAATAAAAATGTTGGTGGCACATGCCTTTAATCCCAGCACTTGGGAGGCAGAGGCAGGCGGATTTCTGAGTTTGAGGCCAGCCTGGTCTACAGAGTGAGTTCCAGGACAGTCAGGACTACATAGAGAAACCCTGTCTCAAAAGAACAAAGACAAACAAACAAAAAAAAAAGTGAAGATGCCATATGCTACTTCTGGACTAAGTTAGTCATGAGCTAGAGAACCAGGCCTATCTCTCCGGGTGTGGTGACCCTAAGTCACATGTTTCAGAATGCACAGCTACAAGATGGAAGAAAGCAGCTCAACCTGTGATATTAGAAGGAATAAACCATCCTTGCTCCAAACCACTCAAGGTCTGGAAATAGTCTCATGGGCCAACCTTAACCTTTATCCTCAAAGCTTGGCTCCTAATGGAGTCAGTCATGCTGGAGTTAGGGATAAAGGACAGCACTGTCAGGAACAGCTTTCTGGATGTGGTGGTGCTTGGATTGAGCCCAGGGGGGTGGGGGGTGTCCACAGAAGGGAGAGGAGTACATCTATATCAAAAGGTGAAGCCGAGCGGGTGGGGGGCATTCCATGTGCGGGCTGCTGCACCGAGCAATCAGGCAGGCATCGGAATGACTTTTCTGCAATAGTGTGGCCTCCCACCATTTCCCAATGTATTCCCTTGTGATTCTGTGAGTAACGATCTCGAATACATGCCTCTCTCATCAGCTAAATACATATAGGGAAGAACTAAAAACAAGTTAAGTAGGTGAAAGTCTAATCTTATTTGAATGACTCCTTAATCCTGACCAATTTATGATCATTAGCTAATACCTTCAGACACAGGCCAGTCTGTGGGTAGGAGCACCGTTGTAATCTCTTTCAGTCGGCATGGACACTAATTATTTTGTTGACTTTGCATCAGATGTGATTCCACTGCCAACGCTTTCCCCTCCTCCAGTGGCCACAGAAGGGTCAGCTCTGCTGGTTTCCCTCTGTTTGCTGCAGATTATCAGCTCTCTTCAACATAGCGTCTTTGCAGCCATCTCTTTAAGCCACTTGCTCTTTTGTGAGAGTTAATTTAATTAAAACTAAATAATATAATCTGAAAATCCACTTAAGGGAGAACAAGAAAGCTGAGGAGAGAATGAATGAGTGGTTTAGGTTCTCCCCCCACCCCCAAGCCTTCTCTACTCAAGAGATATCTTGGATACTGTGGGACTTGTAACACTGTTCAGCCATTTGGAGGCATCACGGTCAGTTTCTGGATCAAATGTTAGTGGCCCACTCATGCCCTCCTTCTGCTTTAGACAGGAATGCATGCTGAGGGAATTGCTACTTTCTTTCGGGGGCCACAGTGGAATTGTTCAGAAGTCACCTTCCGGAGCTGGTATGGTATCCCACTTTGGAGACTAAGCATAAAAGGTGACAGATGGGATGCTGGGACAGAGCCATGCTGTGAAGACCAGGGAAAAAGCCTGAAGTGACCACAAAGACAGAGGGAATTCATAACCTGTGACATCTGGGCTCCACGTTCTGAATCCATTACAACAAACCTTAACGGGGGTGGGGGGGGTGGGGGGTTATCCCTCAGGCAGGTGGAAAACCCTTACCTTCAAGGCAAAGGCACCTGGGACTACCCTAGGGAGAATGAGAGAGAGAGAGGAGAGAGAGAGGAGAGAGAGAGAGAGAGAGAACAAGAATTAAGAGCTCACAGAGGTTCTTTCTCTCTCTCTCTCTGTCTGTCTCTCTCTGTCTCTCTCTCTCTCTGTGTGTGTGTGTGTGTGTGTCTGCTTTCTCGCTAGACTCGAGAACGAGTGAAGGAAAGCCACCTTTTTTCCTTCCACACCCCCATCTCGGTTCCCTCACCCTTATTCCACATAAATTCCATTTGACAACCCTGCTAATTGGATAAGAACTCCTATCCTCCTAGGAGGCTGTTCGCTTTTCTTTTCTCTTACTTTTTCTTTTTCTCTTTTTGTTTTTGGAGGGCTCAAAACAGGGTGATTGTGCCGTTCTTTAACAGGAATTCCATCTGCTTTATTTCTCTCTCTCCATTCAGCGCTCCTTCTGAATATTTATGAGGCCTTCCCTGTAGCCCAACTCCTTACAGCCCCACCTCCACACTCCTCCCTCCCTCCCCACAGTGCTCCAGCCTCCTCCCCTTCTCTCAGAGCCGGGACAAAAACCTTCCAACTCCCCCCCACCCTCCTTGCTTTAGATAAACACAGGCAGTGTCAAGTGTGAGGAGAAGCGGGGGGGGAAGGGAGGGGGGTTCATCTGCCAGTCAAGCCCCTGGCCTTCCATGCGGCCTGGGGGCCTACCCTAATCTGCTGCATGCTTGCCATATGGGGGCTGTGTTGCCCCGGGAGACACTAACAGGCAGAACGGAGCTTAATAGAGTCCATATTCATTGTGATGCAGTGAGGTAGCTCAAGGCGCCGATGCCCCTTCGCTGCTTTCATTCTTCTGTTTCTCTCTTTCTTTCTGGTTTTCTTCCCTTTTTCTTCCTTTCTTTCCTTAAAAAAAAAAAAGGCCTGGTCCCCAGAGACCTCTAATTTGGAGAGTCCTGGGCTGTTCCTAAGGTTAGGAGTGAGGAAGAGGATGATGCGGGGGTGCGTGGTGGTGGGGGGCAGAGAAGAACGCAGCGCAGGAGGGCACATGTTACCTAAGCCTGAGACTGCACACAGGAAGGACAGGACGGGCGGGTGAGTGGGTAGGATTTAGGATTTACTCTGACACCTTACCTATGTAATTCCATCATTCCTTTCCCCTAACTCCTGGCCATCTCAGGGTCAACTATACTCATTAAAACCAATGGCACCACTTCTCCAAGGTGCCAGGTCCTTGACCGGTTCCAAGCACTTCATAGTTCCCTTGAAAGGTTCAGGTGGGGAAGGGTCAGAGGTCCCTTAAGAATGAATTCCTTGCTGAGCGAGAAGTCCCACCAGTCAGGCCTGGTTGGTCCACTTCCTCCTCTGGCCAGGTGTTGGTAATAGTCCTGAACTGTCAAGGCCCAACAGGTCTACTCCCTGAGGGAGTGGGCGGTCCTTGGCACGGGTGAATCCACTAGCCTAGAGCTCCAAGAGATAAAGGGGTGGGGGGTGAAAGGCAGGAGGGGCGAGTGTGCTCTACTGGTCTCCCAGTAAGCTACTTTACTATGCTTCTCAACACAGTCAAGTTGGAAGTTATGATTAACTACCATGGGCAGTGCTTTTATTTATTTATTTATTTATTTATTTATGTATTTATTTATTTATTTATTTATGGTATTAAAAATGCAGGTGAAAAATAATTTGAACAAGGCTGCTTAACAATATATCCAAAATATTATCATTTCAATACAGGGTGCTTATCTGTATTGACATCTGGCCGCTGCATTGGAATGGTCTCTGGTTTGTTCTTCTCAGCATCTTTTCTTTGTTAACCAGCATTTCATTATACAGTCAAAGCTGGTTCCAACCAAGTGGTCCTCCTGCTTTAGCCTCTTGGGTGCTGAGATTACAAGCACATGCTACCACAACTCTTTGCACTGTCTTCCCCTCACTTTCTAGACTATCAAGCTCAACCAAACAGGTAAAGATTACAGTACCGGCCTTGGATGGTGGTGCATCCCTCTGATGTCTTCTCTTGGGAGGCAGAGGCAGGCAGATCCGTGTGAGTTTGAGGACAACCTGATCTACACGGTGAGTTCTAGGACAGCCAGAGCTGGAGAGTGAGACTCCATCTCCAAAAACAAACCCAAAGATTACAGTAACAGAACAGCGGCTACTGTTCAATGCAGAAGTGTCTTCCAGCACCCGTAATTAGGTTCCTTTGACGCTTTACAATGTCTTGTGAGGTGGGTGTATGACCGTCGTGGTAAGGATTTATTTGGTGCTGATTAAATATCTTGTCCATGATCACACACACAAGGTAAACCTCAGAGTCAGGGACTTTGAACCATTGGTCCTTCTTACTCTTCTGAAGCTTCTGGTAAGGAGTTGAGGCTTAATAACTCAGGTGATTTTGGTGTGGATTTAGCAATTAATAGAATAATTACGAAGATCAAGTAGCCACATGAAGATAATTGTTCCTAAGAGGAGAAAATAATGTTGAGCCCGCTTTATAAAAGGAAAGTGAGCATCTGGGAGAGGCGGGATGGCACGTAGGAAATCATGCGACGTGAATATGAAGAATTAGGAGTGATATTTTTAACCCTTTGAGTTCAGTTTCAAAAAGAAAGAAAGGAAAAAGGAAATGGGTGAGCACAGCCACTTTGATAGCTCCCCAACTGAGAGCGATTAGCTGAGGTTCAAAGGCTGCACACAGCCTCCCAGGGTCTTTACACCTGGCCTACAGTCAACCTTTCCCGTGACTTCCTCCCACTCACTCTAATCTCAGCAAATTGTGTTTTACCTTCTGATCCTTCTACCTGAACCCGTGTCTTCCTTTCACTTCATCCTAGAGGAACAACCCACCCTCGAGCGCCTCTTCCTTCATAAACCCTCTTCCAACTGTCTTTCATGCTATCTTCTGGAACGCTCTGCACACCTGATAAACTCTGTGGTGATTTATAAGTTTGGATGAGTATGTCTATAATATAGCCCCTCATGTAGACTACAGAATCCTTGAGGCCAGAGTGTACAAATGAATCTTAGTATCCCTTGACACTTCCCACGGCCAAACTCAGGGTTTGCTGAATGGAATGCTTTGGTCCAGGTAGGAGTTAGAGGTGGAAGAGGAATATGGAAAGGAACGATTTGGGGACTGAGGAGTCTTTTTTAAAAAAGAAACATCAAAAGGTCCCAACCAGTGTGGCCTCAGCTGAGTGCTGTGGAGCCCGTGTGCTCCTAGGAACGAGGCAGCACCAAAGCAGATTCTCCTGGGGCTTGTGCCCTTCAGTGAGCTTCAGCTACTGCAGGTCACATCTCTTCAGGCTTGCTGCAGTACTGGGCGTACTCAGATCCAGGACAGTACCTGCCTATGATACTGTAAGTGTGCCCTCACTTCAAGCTGAAAGAGGCTGGCAGAGAGGGAAGGGAGAAGGAGGGGGGTGGGGGGAAGCTGTTGAGTCAGAAAGAGAAAGACAGGTCCAGGCCTGAGGAGTTCAAGAAAAGAGCATGGGGAGGGGAAGACAGATTAGAACAGAGACCTGGGAGAGTCAACTAAATGAACTACGCTCCCAGGATGTGCTCAACCCAGTGTCCGGTGCTTCATACCCATGATCACTTTCATCTTCTGCACTCAGAGATGCTGCTGTCCCCAAGTGGATGCCTTATCCAGACCCTTCATGATAGCTTACGGCATAAGGACTTTAGGGCTTATCTTAAATTTGTATTGCAGACATAAACTCCTCTACTTGTGACAATGTTGGAACTTAGGATCAAGCACTAAAGAATGTTCCATGTGAGGATCAGGTATGGGCATTACTGTTCCTACCTTTGAAGTGCCCTATAAGATAACCTTAGGTTATTCTCTTTGCGCCTTGGATTACCCTCTGCGAAAATGAGACTGAGTACTTTGATGGGCTCCTAAAAACCATTAATGAGAGAATGTGCAAAAGCTGCCTGGTACAACAGTCACACAGTCCATTTGGAGAGCAGGGGTCATGACCTTTCTGCTGAAGTCAGTCACTGGAGATCTGATTTCATGCACTGGCATTGTCACCTGGTGGGCCTTTCAACTAATGTCATTTCAGAGCAAAGACATGTTGTGTTTTCCACAGTTCCAGACACATAGGATGTGTGGCCTTTGCTCTTCCTTTGTGGGCTGTACACAGCTATGCAAGGGATGCCATGGCTGACATTCACGTGTGCATCTGAAGGTCAAGGAATGGCATGCAAACAGCAATACATTTTATATGATTTACAGAACTTCCCCAAAGTGCGCTCTCTCTCTCTCTCTCTCTCTCTCTCTCTCTCTCTCTCTCTCTCTC
>NW_021616991.1:0-4637 GCF_004785775.1 Grammomys surdaster
GACCATTAATCTGAAATCCTAAATAAGTATATGGATCTTGTAATTGTTCCTTTTCTGGTGCTATTTGTAACCCTGCAGTCTGTAAAGCTGTTTTAAGATCATCAAGGCACTGGAGTACCTGTTTTCCATCTTTTCCTGCTATTAAAATATCATCCATGAAATGAATTACGTAGATTTGCTTCCACATGGTTCTAACACCCTCTATGGCGGAAGCCACAAACTTTTGGCACAAGGTAGGACTGTTAGCCATACCCTGAGGCAAGACCTTCCATTGATATCTTTTCATAGGTTCTTTAAAGTTTATAGCGGGAACACTAAAAGCAAAGCGCTTTCTATCATTAGGATGCAAAGGGATAGTAAAGAAACAGTCTTTTAAATCTATAACTATTTTATAATAGCCTAAAGGTATGGCCACTGGTGTGGGCAGCCCAGGTTGTAAGGCTCTCATCAGAATCATGGTTGCATTAACCGCCCTCAAGTCTTGCAACAATCTCCACTTTCCTGACCTTTTCCTAATAACAAATATTGGGGTATTCCAGGGAGAGTTACTCTCTTCTAAATGTCCTGCCTGTAATTGCTCCTGCACTAGCAATTGAGCAGCTTGTAACTTTTCGGTGGTTAGGGACCACTGATCCACCCAGACAGGCGAGTCCCCCTTCCAGGTAATGGGATCGGCACAACGCCCTAGGGGTGCAGCTGAATCAATAGTCCCCATCAAAAATACCCCAAGCCTCTTTTTCCAGAATTATCATGGATCTCAATAGGATGAATAATCTCATCTTCACTTTTCCCTAATCCTTTCCCTGTGGAAAATCCAGAGTTTATCATTTGAGCTGTGATTACTTCATTAGGGCTGCACATAATCAATCCCAACTGGGATAATAGATCTCTGCCCCAGAGATTAATGGGAAGGCCCGGGATGACATAGGGTTGTATATTGCCTGTATTTCCTTCTTTATCTTTCCATGTCAGCACCTTAGAACTTTGCTGTGGATTTTGGCTTTGGCCAATACCCCTTAAATTGGTTAAAGTTGGGATCAGAGGCCAGGTGGCGGGCCAATCACTTTGTTTGATGATTGTCACATCAGCTCCTGTATCAACCAAGCCTCGGAATGCCTTCCCGTCGAGCAATATTGTCATCATAGGTTTTTGTTTAATAATAGGCTGTACCCAGTATGCATCAGAGGAACCAAAGCCCTGATCCCCTCTCTTAGGACTCTTATACTTGTGATTAGTAGGAATCAATGGAAGTAACAATAGTTGAGCTATCCTCCTTCCTGTAGGAATAGTGACTATATTCTGTATTGCCTTGGCCATTACCTTAATCTCACCTTGATAATCATTGTCTACAACTCCAGGAAAAATTTGTAGTCCTTGTATAGTAGCACTGCTTCTTCCCACTATCAGGCCAAACACATTTGGATAGAGTGGTCCAAACACTCCAGTGGGTAAGGCCTGAGGTCCCATTTCTGGGGTTAATACTGTGTGGGTGGCAGAACTGAGGTCCAGTCCTGCACTTCCTGGTGTTGCTCGACTAAGTTCTGAAAGGGGTTGTTGTTTGTCGGTATGAAACTGACTGCCCCATAAGCCTGCTTTGGCTTGTATTGGTTCGGGGCCTGGGGCTGGCCCCTGTTCCCGTTTCCCTGATTATAGGAAAGGGTGTTTCCTTGTGCATCTGTCTTGGACCTACATTCACTAGCCCAATGCCTTCCACGTTTGCAACGTGGGCATAGCCCAGGCTGTTTTCTGGGCTGTCTCTGGGTTAACTCATTTTCTGCTTTGCAATATTTTGAAAAGTGTCCAGGCTTGCCACATTTAAAACAGGCCTTTTTGTCTCTACTTGCCAAAAAGTCTCTTACTGATTGTCCTTGCATGGCGGCTGCCATAGCTAAGCCCTGTTGGTAGGAGGGCCCTATATCAGAACAGAGTCTGATATACCCAGTAAGGTCTGTCTTTTTCCTGTAGGGTCTAATGGCTGCTTGGCAGGCAGAATTGGCATTTTCATATGCAAGTTGTTTCACATAATCTATACCTGCCTCTACATTACCAAAAATCCTCCCTGCTGTTGTCATTAATCGATGAACAAAATCAGAAAATCGTTCATCAGGTCCTTGTCTGACTGAGGTCAAAGATGCACCAGGGTCTCCCTTTACTGGGAGTTTGCGCCAAGCCTTCATGGCCGCATTTTGAATTTGAGCGAATAAGCCTGGGTCATATTGCATCTGGTTATCACTAGAAGCAAATTGTCCTTCTCCTACTAAGGCATCAAAGGACCAACCATTACCTGCCTGAATGTTTCTCCTAGCTGTCTCTTTACAATTCTCATGATACTCTGATTTCCAAATAAGATAGTCACCACCACTAAGAACTGCTCTCACTAGAGTATCCCAATCACCAGGAGTCAGCCACTCCTCTGCAACAGATTCTAAGATTGCAAGAGTAAAGGGAGCAGTGGCACCGTATTGTGACACTGAATTTTTTAATTCTTTAATAATTTGAAAGTTAAACCCTGTGTGATGTCTCCACGCAACTCCTTGAGCATCTCTAGTCTCTGATACAGGGAAAACCTTAACCTCTCTCTCCTCTGGCTGATCTCTGGCTGAACTAAAACCAGAGGACAGGGGTTGCCTTTGGACTCCAGGTTGAGGAACTCGAGGACCTGAGGAATTTTCCTTGCCCGCTCGAGACCTCTTCCCTGTCTTTAGTTTTTGTATCTGACTAATTAAGTCCTGATACTCTTCCTCTAACTCTATTTGTTGTTTAAGGAGAGAAATTTGTTGTTTAAGAAAAGAAATTTTGTCCTGCAACTCCTTTCTGTGATATTCAACCACCATCTCCATAGCAGGAGTGTCTGGAGGTGGAGGAGCATAGGGAGGGGGCCTTCGGGAAGAAGGCCATTCAGGATCAAAATATTTGGCTGCCTCTTCCTCTAGGTCAGAACAATCTGGCTCTGACAAATTGATTACTTCAACCTTTGGTCCTATTTTGGATTCTATGTGTTTCTTTTTCTTTTGGGCATGAAAGGCAACATTTAAACAGCGAAACAAAAGCAGACAATTGATACACGTAAACAGCAAGCAACAGAACAAAACCAGAGAGTTGAGTTCAGGCTGACTTATTTCTTGCCCCATTATTACTATGACTTACTGGTCTCCACACGGCAGTTTTCTGTGGCAATCACCTCTGTTTCACCTCTGAATTTTCAGTCGATCCTCCTTCCAGTAACGTCCCTCACTGGGTCTCTGGTTCTTGCTGCCGCACGTCTGGGCGCCACTTTGTAACTGCCGTTTCTTTTGTAACGGCCGTCAGGTTCTGCTACTTTGTAAAGGCCGGCCGGTTCTGCTGCTCCGGTCGGCAGGTCAGGGTCTAGCAAGAGAGAACGTGGGGACGGAGGAAGGGGAAAAAAGGGGCGAGAGACGCAAAAGATAGATACAAGCCAGAGTCCGGTGGAGTCTCTTCAAGTCTTCTTTATTCTCCTGTCTTCTTACTATATTCTCACTCCTTCAGTCTCCTATACTCCTCTACTTCTTCCTACTACCTCCTACTTTCTACCTCCTACTTTCTACTCCCCTCTACTCCCCTATAGAAGGGAAATCCTGGGTATTTATACCCTTTACCACGTGACTTGCCCTCGTGGACAATCTCAACTGAAGCCACTACGTCACGTGCCTTGTAGCCATGGATACCAGGAGCACCTGGCAGCTGGGGGCACTAAACAGTGTAACAAGATGTTTATCAGAGTGCGCTCAGCTATTGCAGGCTGTTGAAACAAGTCTCTTGTCAGGGTATATGGCTCGAGATGGCTGTAAAGATGATAGCCACTTTCGGCTAAGAGTCGGCTCCCAACAGGTCCCCCTTTTTAAATTTGTTTTCAAAAGGGAAGGCTGGGAAAACTTACGGAAACCGTGCCTGCCTTAGGTTGGAACAAAGGACCCCAGCCTCCCTTTCCCGTCTCTGGATACTCAACAGTCATTGGTTGAGCTCCTGTCTTAGGATGGTGAGGCCTCCCAGTTAGGGGCAAGGGTCTTGAGGTGTTCTCTTACCCGTCATTGACTATCCGGCTTAGCGCGTAAGTTAAGGGTTAATCCTCGTCAGTCTTGATGACAGAGGTTTTAGTCCCCTACTTCCAGCCTGTAATAATGGACCTGTATGGGTTTCATTTGTGTAACGTCTATCTGTTGTAGTACAAAAGCCATCAGTTTGTTGAGCAGCATGAACTCGAGAGACAAGAGACTTAGCAATGCCTGAATGGTTAGCGCAAATACAACACTCTTTTTAAGGGTAGTACATAACTTCTTCTGTTGGAGGAGTAAAAAGTATAAGCCTCTTCTATTCTATAACACTATTTTATAAATCTAATCTATATAAGTACAGAACTGATCATAGCTTTGATCTTAACAAAACAAGTAAGAAAATCCCTATTTCTGTCCCAATCAATCTCAAACCTAAAACACAACTATAGTAACTATGGTAATGGGTTTTCTCTAGGGTTTAAACAATGTACCACTAAATCATAAATCAGGGAACCAAGAGTCTAATAGAGCCACCCTGGAGGCGTGGGTGGTGATGTCTTCTTCCGCACTGAGAAGAGCCACCCTGGAGGTGCGGGTGGTGATGTCTTCTTCCGCACTGAGAAG
>NW_021616992.1:0-1939 GCF_004785775.1 Grammomys surdaster
TAAAAGTGTTTCTGCTGTAAACCAAACACACTTACTAACTGAAATGTCACATGTAACATGATTTAGGTGTTTTCAGCTGTGTTGTACTTGCCTTTAGCTCTGCAAGTAAGAATGTGCTGAATTGCTCTTACCTTTGCATTAGTGTTGTTCAATACGTTCAAACGTGGTTTTCTGATGGAATGTGGCAGCTTACCTGGACATTCCGAATGAATCAATGTAAGATACATTGCTGGGTGGAACAATTGTTTCTGCTGTTAACCAAACACACTTCCTAACTCAAATGTCACAAGTAACATGATTAAGTGTTTTGAGCTGTGTTGTACTTGCCTTTAGCTCTGCCAGTAAGAATGTGCTGAATTGCTCTTACCTTTACATTAGTGTTGTTCAATACATTCAAATATGCTTTTCTGCTGTATCTAGCAACTTACTTGGACATTGCATATGAAACCATGAAAAATACATGGCTGGGTCATACAAGTGTTTCTGCTGTAAACCAAACACACTTCCTAACTGAAATGTCACATGTAACATAATTTGGTGTTTTAAGCTGTTTTGTACTTGCCTTTAGCTCTGCAAGTAAGAATGTGCTGAATTGCGCTTATCTTTATATTAGTGTTGTTCAATATGTTCTAATGTGCTTTTCTACTGGTATCTAGCAACTTACTTGGACATTCCATATGAAACCATGGAAGATACATGAACGGGTTGTACAAGCGTTTCTACTGTAAACCAATCACACTTCCTAAATGAAATGTAACATGTAACATGATTTAGATGATTTCAGCTGTGTTGTACTTGCCTTTAGCTCTGCAAGTAAGAATGTGCTGAATTGCACTTACATTTACATTAGTGTTGTTCAATACATTCAAATGTGCTTTTCTGCTGGAATCTAGCAACTTACTTGGACATTCCATATGAAATCATGAAAGATACATGGCTGGGTGGTACAATTGTTTCTGTTGTAAACCAAACACACTTCCTAACTGAAATGTCACATCTACAATGATTTAGGTGTTTCCAGCTCTCTTGTACTTGTTTTTATCTCTGTAAGTAAGAATGTGCTGCATTGCACTTATCTTTTTATTAGGGTTTATAATATGTTCTAATATGCTTTTCTGCTGTAATCTAACAACTTACCTGGACATTCCATATCAAACCATGAAAGATACCTTGCCGGGTGGTACAAGTGTTTCTGCTCTAAACCAAACACACTTCCTAACTGAAATGTCACATGTAACATGATTTAGGTGTTTTCAGCTCTGTTGTACTTGCCTTTAGCTCTGCAATTAAGAATGTGCTGAATTGCGCTTATTTTTACATTATGGTTGTACAAATTGTTCTTATGTGCTTTTCTGTTGGAATCAAACAACTTACTTGGACATTCCATATCAAAAAATGTAAGATACATGGCAGGGTGGTACAAGTGTTTCTACTGTAAACCAAAGACCATTCCTAACTGAAATGTCACATGTAACATGATTTAGGTGTTTTCAGGTGTGTTGTACTTGCCTTTAGCTCTGCCAGTAAGAATGTGCTGAATTGCTCTTACATTTACATTAGTGTTGTTCAATACGTTCAAACGTGCTTTTCTGATGGAATGTAGCAGCTTACCCGGACATTCCATATGAAACAATGTAAGATACACTGCTGGGTGGTACAAGTGTTTCTGCTGTAAACCAAACACACTTCCTAACTTAAATGTCACAGGTAACATGATTTAGGTGTTTTCAGCTGTGTTGTACTTGCCTTTAGCTCTGCAAGTAAGAATGTTCTGAATTGCACTTACATTTACATTAGTGTTGTTCAATACATTCAAATGTGCTTTTCTGCTGGAATCTAGCAACTTACTTGGACATTGCATATGAAACCATGAAAAATACATGGCCAGGTCGTAAAAGTGTTTCTGCTGTAAACCAAACACACTTACTAACTGAAATGT
>NW_021616992.1:2039-2648 GCF_004785775.1 Grammomys surdaster
TAATGTGCTTTTCTGCTGGAATCTAGCAACTTACTTGGACATTGCATATGAAACCATGAAAAATACATGGCCAGGTCGTAAAAGTGTTTCTGCTGTAAACCAAACACACTTACTAACTGAAATGTCACATGTAACATGATTTAGGTGTTTTCAGCTGTGTTGTACTTGCCTTTAGCTCTGCAAGTAAGAATGTGCTGAATTGCTCTTACCTTTGCATTAGTGTTGTTCAATACGTTCAAACGTGGTTTTCTGATGGAATGTGGCAGCTTACCTGGACATTCCGAATGAATCAATGTAAGATACATTGCTGGGTGGAACAATTGTTTCTGCTGTTAACCAAACACACTTCCTAACTCAAATGTCACAAGTAACATGATTAAGTGTTTTGAGCTGTGTTGTACTTGCCTTTAGCTCTGCCAGTAAGAATGTGCTGAATTGCTCTTACCTTTACATTAGTGTTGTTCAATACATTCAAATATGCTTTTCTGCTGTATCTAGCAACTTACTTGGACATTGCATATGAAACCATGAAAAATACATGGCTGGGTCATACAAGTGTTTCTGCTGTAAACCAAACACACTTCCTAACTGAAATGTCACATGTAACAT
>NW_021616993.1:0-1742 GCF_004785775.1 Grammomys surdaster
GGATACATGAAATTATGTCAATCTTCTTATATCTGTCTAGGCCTGTTTCTGAGAAGGTATATTCTTTTGTTTTATAATGAAATGTTCTATAGATATTTGTTAAATCCATTTGGTTCATAACTTCTCTTAGTTTCACTGTGTCTCTGTTTAGTTTCTGTTTCCACTATCTGTCCATTTATGAGAGTGCGGTGTTTAAGTCTCCCACTATTATTGTGTGAGGGGCAACGTGTGCTTTCAGTTTTAGTAAAGTTGTTTTATGAATGCCAGTGCCCTTGCATTTGGGGCATAGATATTCAGAATTGAAAGTTCATCCTGGTAGATTTTTCCTTTGACAAGACTGAAGTGTCCTTCCTTATCTTTTCTGACAATGTTCGGTTGAAATTCGATTTTAATGGAAATATGAGGATGAGTACTACAGGGAGTTTTAAAGTGTAGAAGTCTTTCCACCGATAGAACATTCTCTAACAAATATATGTGAGTTTCTGAGGGCCACTTAAAAGACCACACTGAAAAATTTAAGCATAATGAAATGTAAAAAGTTTTCCCTGTTGACAGTCATTGAATATTCCTTTGGATTCTTCGATTTGCTGAGATTCTACTTTTTGAAGAACAAGTTCATGGTAGGTGTGGGCCACAGCATACACAGCATTATACAAATTGTAACCTTCTTCACTCAGGGCCATGTCAAATTTGTGCAGGGCTAACCATTCCTCTGTGTTGTTGAATATAAAATGATCCATCTTGCTATTGCTGTTCTTAGAGATTGAACAATTAAAATAATTCCACTTCTGCATAGTCTGAGAAATGATTATTCCATATTTGGAAGTGTTTATTATTTGTACAAAATTGCTAAATTTAGCGATATCATTGTTGTGGTGTGCAAAAGTGACAGTCCCATGGAAGAAATCAAGACTGAAATCTTTTTTATTTGTGTTGACATCCCATTGTGAGGTTGTGATCCATATTCTCTGAACACCTAAATATGCCCATCTTCTAAAGCAGACTTCTAGGGTAGAGTTCATTTCACCATAAATGATAAGAACCTTAGCTGATGATGGCATAATTTGTTTATCATATATCTTAGCCCTTGTCGTGTATATCTGCATGCTTTCTGGGATCATATTCACAAATGCTAAGCAGATTCCATGCCTTTGCATTTCTTCTCTCAAGTCTGAGAGAAACTGAATGCCCTGGTCATCATCTGAGATGACAAGTCCTATCCAAGTCCATCTAAAATGAATCATCAAGGATGCCATAGCATGAGACAAATGTGTGTCCTTGGTTGCTACCTGATAGACATAGGGAAACTGCTCATGGTCACTTAAGTTAGGATTAAATGGTCCAAAGAAAACCTAAAGGACATAGAAAGATGATGAAACATCCTGTAAGGAATATGAATGTTAGAAAGTTTGGAGTTATATACAAGTAACATTACTCACAATTCAGAACTCCTATTAAGGATAATAAGATTATATTATAAATATCATATATTATTCCTAACAGATTCTAGACTATTCTTGAGAAGTCTCCATGTTATAAAAACATACTTAACTGTTTTCTCAATGCATCAAAAATCTGATTATTGAATCCTTTATAATAAATGGATAACATATAAAAAAGAATACACACACAAACCTATGCCAAGCAAGTTTTCTCTCTAGGCACCTATGAATAGAATAAAAAGTTGTTAATTAATCCAGTATCACACATTCTCACCTTCAGAAATCTAGAATCAATTGCCA
>NW_021616994.1:0-5066 GCF_004785775.1 Grammomys surdaster
GATTTAAATATGACATTTTCATTTAATTATATGAATTAAATTAAATTTTTCTCCTTCTTGATTTCTTCAATGAGCCATTTATTATTCAAATTATGCTTCTGAGTCTCCATACATTTGTGTATTTTCTGTAGTCTCTCTTGCCACTGATTTCAGATTTATCCCATTTTGATCAAGTGGAGTATATGGTATTATTTTATATTTCCTATTTTTGTTGAGACTTGTTTTGTGTTCTATTTTTGAGAAGGTTCCATTGGGATGCTGAGACAAATGAATTTATTTTGGTGTGTGTGTAGAACGTTCTGTAGATGTTCATTAGGCATATTTGATCTAAGTACTAATTCCAGTGTTTCCCTATTCACCTTTTTTGTGCAATCTGTTAAATTGAGAGTGTGGGATATTGAAGCTTTCCAATATTACAATGCTGTGATTTTTTATGTCATTTTTTTATTGGACGTTTTATTTACATTTCATATGTTATCCCCTTACCACATTCCCACCCCCTCCACCCAGGAATCCCCTATCCCCTCACCCCTCCTCCTGCTTCTCTGTGGATGTGCCCCAACCTACCCCCTACTACCACCTTCCCAAATTCCCACCCACTGGGGCATCCAGCCTTCATGAGACCAAGGATCTCTTCTCCCACCTATGCCCACAGGCCTCTCCACCCTTACATATACAGCTGAAGCCATAGATCCCTCCCTAAGTGCTCCCGGGCTGGCGGTTTAGACCCTGGGAGCTCTGGTTGGTTAGTATTGTTGCTCTCCTCATGGGGCCACAAACCCTTTCAGCTCCTACAGTCTTCACTCTAACTCCTCCATTGAGAACCCCATGATCAGTTCAATGGTTAACTGTGAGCATCTGCCTCTGAGTATGTCAGACTCTTGCAGACCTCTAAGGATATAGATATAGATATAGATATAGATATAGATATAGATATAGATATAGATATAGATATAGATATAGATATAGATATAGATAGAGATAGAGATAGAGATAGAGATAGAGATAGAGATAGAGATAGAGATAGAGATAGATATCAGGCTCTTGTCTGCATGCACTTCCTGACTTCCACATCAGCATCTACCTTTGGTGACTGCACATGGGATGGATGCCCAGGTGGAATGGTCTTCAGACGGCCCCTCCTTCAGTTTCTGTCCCATACTTTGTCTCCATATTTGCTCCCTTGAGTATTTTGTTACTTTTTCTAAGAAGGACCAAAGCACCCCCACTTGGTCTTCCTTCTTCATGAGCTTCATGTGGCCTGTGAGTTGCATCTTGGGTATTTCAAGGTTCTGGGCTAATATCCAATAATCAGTGAGTGAATACCATGTGTGTTCTTTTGTGATTGGCTTATCTCACTCAGGATATTTTCTAGTTCCATCCATTTACCTAAGAATTTCTCGAATTCATTGTTTTTCTTTCTTTCTTTTTTTTTTTTGGTTTTTCCGAGACAGGGTTTCTCTGTGTAGTCCTGGCTATCCTGGAACTCACTCTGTAGACCAGGCTGGCCTAGAACTCAGAAATTCTCCTGCCTATGCCACCCAAGTGCTGGGATTAAAGGCGAGCACCACCACTGCCAGGCGAATTCATTGTTTTTAATAGGTGAGTAATACTCCATTGTGTAAATGTACCACATTTTTTTGTACCCATTCCTCAGTTGAAGGACATCTGGGTTCTTTCCAGCTTCTGGTTACTATAAATAAGGCTGCTATGAACATAGTGGAGCATAAGTCCATGTTATACATTAGAACGTCTTCTGGGTATATGCCCAGGAGTGCTAAAGCTGGATGCTGAGGTAATGATATGTCCAATTTTCTGAGGAACCGCCAGACTGATTTCCAAAGTGGTTGCACCATCTTGCAGCATCTTGCAATCTCACCAACAATGGAGGAGTGTTCCTCTTTCTCCACACCCTCGCCAGCATCTACTATCACCTGAGTTTTTAATCTTAGCTATTCTGACTGGTGGGAGATGGAATCTCAGGGTTGTTTTGATTTGCATTTCCCAGATGACTAAGGATACTGAACATTTCTTTAAATGCTTCTCGACCATTTGAGTTTCCTCAGTTGAGAAATCTTTGTTTAGCTCTATTCCCCATTTTTTAATAGGGTTATTTAGTTGTCTGGAGTCTAATTTTTTGAGTTCTTTGTATATATTGGATATTAGCCCCCTATCAGATGTAGGATTGGTAAAGATCTTTTCCCAATTTGTTGGTTGCTGTTTTGTCCTATCAACAGTGTCTTAGGCCTTACAGAAACTTTGCAATTTTATGAAGTCCCATTTGTCAATTCTTGATCTTAGAGCATAAACCATTGGTGTTCTGTTCAGGAACTTTCCCCTGTGCCTAAGTATTCGAGGTTCTTCCCCACCTTCTATTAATTTCAGTGTATCTGGTTTTATGTGGAGGTCCTTTATCCACTTAGACTTGAGCTTTGTACAAGGGGACAAGAATGGATCAATTCTCATTCTTCTACATGTTGTCCTCTACTTGAACCAGCACCATTTGTTGAAAATGCTGTCCTTTTTCCACTGGACAGTTTTACCTGCTTTTTCAAAGATAAAGTGACCATAGGTGTGTGGGTTCATTTCTGGGTCTTCAATTCTATTCCATTGATCTTCCTGCCTGTCTCTGTACCAATACCATGCAGTTTTTATCACTATTGCTCTGTAGTACAGCTTGAGGTCAGGGATGGTGATTCCTCCAGAAGTTCTTTTATTGTTGAGAATAGTTTTCACTATCCTGGGTTTTTTGTTATTCCAAATGAGTTTGAGAATTTCCTTTTCTAACTCTGTGAAGAATTGAGTTGGGATTTTAGTGGGGATTGCATTGAATCTGTAGATTGCTTTTGGCAAGATGGCCATTTTTATTATATTAATCCTGCCAATCCATGAGCATGGGAGATCTTTCCATCCTCTGAGACCTTCTTTGATTTTTTTCTTCAGAGACTTGAAGTTCTTGTCATAGAGGTCTTTCACTTGCTTGGTTAGATTCACACCAAGGTATTTTATATTATTTGCAACTATTGTGAAGGGTATCATTTCCCTAATTTCTCTTTCAGTATGTTTATGTTTTATGTAGAAGAAGGCTACTGATTTGTTTGAGTTGATTTTATAACCAGCCACTTTGCTGAAGTTGTTTATCAGGTTTGGGAGTTCTCTGGTGGAAGTTCTGGGGTCACTTAAGTATGCTATCATATCATCTGCAAATAGTGATATTTTGACTTCTTCTTTTCCTATTTTTATCATTTTGACTCCTTTTTGTTTTCTAATTGCTCTGGCTAGGACTTCCAGTACTATATTGAATAGGAAGGGGGAGAGTGGTCAGCCTTGTCTAGTCCCTGATCTTAGTGGGATTGCTTCAAGTTTCTCTCCATTTAGTTTGATGTTGGCTACCTGTTTGCTGTATATTGCTCTTACTATGTTTAGGTATGGGCCTTGAATTCCTGATCTTTCCAAGGCTTTTATCATCAAGGGATGTTGAATTTTGTTAAATGCTTTCCCAGCATCTAGTGAGATGATCATGTGGTTTTTTTCTTTGAGTTTGTTTATATAGTGGATTACATTGGTGGATTTCCGAATATTGAACCATCCCTGCATTCCTGGGATAAAACCTACTTGATCATGGTGGATGATTGTTTTGATGTGTTCTTGGATTCGGTTTGCTAGAATTTTATTGAGTATTTTTGCATTGATATTCATAAGGGAGATTGGTCTGAAGTTCTCTTTCTTTGTCATGTCTTTGTGGGGTTTGGGTATGAGTGTAATTGTAGCTTCATAGAACGAATTGGGTAGTGTTCATTCTGTTTCTATTTTGTGGAATAGTTTGAAGATAATTGGTATTAGGTCTTCCATGAAGGTCTGATAGAATTATGCACTAAAACCATCTGGTCCTGGGCTTTTTTTGGTGGGGAGACTTTTAATGACTGCTGCTATTTCCTTAGGGGTTATGGGACTGTTTAGATGGTTTACCTGCTCCTGATTTAACTTTGGTACCTGGCATCTGTCTAGGAAGTTGTCCATTTCATCCAGATTTTTCAGTTTTGTTGAGTATAGGCCTTTGTAGTAGGATTTGATCATTTTTTGAATTTTCTCAGTTTCTGTTGTTATGTCTCCCCTTTTCAGTTCTGATTTTATTAATTTGGATACTGTCTCTTTGCCTTCTGGTTAATCTGACTAAGGGTTTATCTATCTTGTTGATTTTCTCAAAGAACCAGCTCCTGGTTTTGTTGATATTTTGTATTGTTCTTTCTGTTTCTATTTGGTTGATTTCAGCCCTGAGTTTGATTATTTCCTGCCTTCTACTCCTCCTGGGTGTATTTGCTTCTTTTTGTTCTAGAGCTTTTAGTTGTGCAGTCAAGTTGTTAGTGTGTGCTCTCTCCATTTTCTTTTTGTAGGCACTTAGAGCTATGAGTTTTTCTCTTAGCACTGCCTTCATGGAGTCCCACAAGTTTTGGTATGATGTGTCCTCATTTTCATTAAATTCTAGAAAGTCTTTAATTTCTTTCTTTATTTCTTCCTTGACCAATTCATCATTGAATAGAGGGTTTTTCAGTTTCCATGTGCATGTGAGTTTTCCATTTGTTTTGTCATTATTAAAGACCAGTTTTAGTCCGTGGTGATCTGATAAAATGCAAGAGATTATTTCAATCTTTTTGTATTTGTAGAGGCCTGTTTCGTGACCAATTATAGGTCTATTTTGGAGAAGTTACCATGAGGTGCTGAGAAAAAGGTATATTCTTTTGTTTTAGGATGAAATGTTCTATAGATATCTGTTAAGTCCATTTGGTTCATAACTTCTGTTAATGTCAAAGTGTCTTGGTTTAGTTTCTGTTTCCATGATCTGTCCATTGTTGAGAGTGGGGTGTTGAAATCCCCCACTATTATTGTGTGAGGTGTAATGTGTGTTTTGAGCTTTAGTAAAGTTTCTTTTATGTATGTGGGTGCCCTTGCATTTGGAGTATAGGTGTTCAGAATTGAGAGTTCATCTTGGTAGATTTTTCCTTTGATGAGTATGAAGTTTCCTTCCTTATCTTTTTTGATTAATTTTGGATGAAAGTCGATTTTAT
>NW_021616994.1:5076-15683 GCF_004785775.1 Grammomys surdaster
TTATTAATTTGGGTACTGTCTCTGTGCCCTCTGGTTAATCTGGCTAAAGGTTTATCTATCTTGTTGATTTTCTCAAAGAACCAGCTCCTGGTTTTGTTGATATTTTGTATTGTTCTTTCTATTTCTATTTGGTTGATTTCAGCCCTGAGTTTGATTATTTCCTGCCTTCTACTCCTCCTGGGTATATTTGCTTCTCTTTGTTCTAGAGCTTTTAGTTGTGCAGTCAAGTTGTTAATGTGTGCTCTCTCCAGTTTCTTTTTGTAGGCACTTAGAGCTATGAGTTTTCCTCTTAGCACTGCCTTCATGGAGTCCCACAAGTTTTGGTATTATGTGTCCTCATTTTCATGGAATTCTAAAAAGTCTTTAATTTCTTTCTTTAATTTAACTCTAGTGTTACATGCCCTCACTGTGTAAGACTGGATTCTGTATTTTCAGTTATCTTGCTTGTGGCAGAATTCCTCAGAGTCCAGATGTCTCTGTGGTCTTATGATCTTAATCTCCTGGGTGGAAGAACTCCTGGGACTCAGGCCACCTCTTGGATCTGGAAATCCTTCTGCTCTGGGTGCAGTGGTTCCTCTAGGATGGCTCAGGATTCAGTATCTCCACAGAAGCAGACCAACTCTGTGTCTGCCCCAGCCCAAAGGACCAGGCAGGGTTGGAAGGGAAGTAGAATTCCAGAGGGTTGGTTTTTGGGTAGCTGGTGGGTGCTGAATGTCCCTGACTCACAGATTTAACTCTGGGGCTTATGGAGTGAGATTTAGTTCTTACTGGCTGCTCTGAGTGCAGTGGCTCCTCTAGGATGGCTCAGGATTCAGTATCCCCACAGGAGCAGACCAACTCTGTTTCTGTCCCAACCCAAATGACCAGGCAGGGGCCGATTGTTTACATTGTTAAAAATTGGTTTTGCTTAAGAAACTTAAATATAGCTAATCTGCCACTTTTCCATTGCCTGCAGTTGGCAGTTCAATCATGAGTCTGGGATTTTTTGATTCGCCTATGTTTATTGAAAAGTGGAGAGAGCAGGTAGAGCTGAATAAAAGTATTTAAAGCAGTTGTGATACAGTACAGGTCTACAGGAAGGACAGTCTTTGCTCCAGGCCTCAGAAAACAAGATTAAGAACATTTACATTTAAATTAAGACAATGCAGACTGGGTGCAGCAGAAGGTTGTGTGACAGACAGTCCTTTTGTCTTGGTCATCAAAACCAGCCCCTAGAATGGCGTTTTCTGGAATTTGCTTATTGCCTTGCTTGTTCCTTGAGGGGGAGGCTTCAGCCTCATTCACAACAGCTTATGGGCCAGGAGTTATATATAACAATTATGCTGTAGGATTTAAAATTGTGCCTGCTTCCCTCCATGGCATTATAGCTGTGCCTGTTAACAGAAGAAATGCTCTCAGAGTAAAAAGGACTAGATTGGCCTTTATCTGATACTCTCACTCAGCTAAAAGGAATTGGTTTTTCAATTAATACAAAACAAATTGGGCTGGTGAGATGGCTCAGCGGTTAAGAGCACTGACTGCTCTTCTAGAGGTCATGAGTTCAAATCCCAGCAACCACATGGTGGCTCACAACCATCTGCAATGAGATCTGATGCCCTCATATGGGTGTCTGGAGACAGCGACAGTGTACTTACATATAATAAATAAATAAATAAATCTAAAAAAAAAACAAATTTCAAACTTAAGATTTATAAAACTAATGGGGCACTACAGCCTGACTTGCCTTCTCCAGCTGCCATTCCAGTAAATGCATATAAAATTATTATAGATTTAGAAGATTGTTTTATACCATTCCTTTACATCCTGGTAAAGGTGAGAGATTTATACTAAGTGAATTCACTTGTAATTTTTGAGAGCCCATGAAGGATATCATTAGAAAGGTTTGCCTCAAGGAATGGTTACATTATATAAAAAATTTGTTGTTGCTTTAATACAAAAAGTTAAGCGTTTGAATCTCTCAGTGTATATAATTCATTATATATTTTATTGGCTGATCCCTCTAAAGGAGTTTTTCTGCAAGCCTTTGCTCTTATAATAATGAGCTTTAAAATTTTGGAGTGCTTGTTGCTCCAGAAAAGATTCAACAACAATATCTTTTCAATATTTGGGACATCAGTTATATCTTAAGCAGATTGTGGCACAGAAAATTCCAATAAGAATGGATAGTTGAGGCTGGAGATATGGCTCAGCCATTAAAGGCTAGACTCACAGTTAAAAATATTAGAGTTCAATTCCCAACAACCACATGGTGGCTCATAACCATCTGTAATGGGATCTAGTGCCCTCTTCTGGCTTGCAGATGTACATAAAAAATGGTTTACTTTCAATGATTTTCAAAAGTTGTTAGGAGATATTAATTGGCTAAAACCTCATCTTAAGCTTACCACAAACCTCTGTTTGATATTCTCAAGGTGAATGCAAGTCCTAATTCCCTTTGACAATTAACTGATGAAGGAGGAACAGCTTTGCTGAAAGTAGAGTAAGCTGTTAGTTATCAACAGATACATTAAATAGACTATGATCAATTGTTGGCTGTTTGCTTTATTGCTACTCACGTGCTCACAACAGCCCTTTGGCAAAAGAAACCATTAATGTGGATTCATCCTTCTTCATCTACAAGTAAAGATTGAACATCCTATTATGAAACTCTTACAGTGTTAATACAGGATTGTAAGATAGTATCCTGAAAGTATTTTGGATGAAATGTTTATTCCTTATCCCAAATGGCAATTAAATTGGTTATTGAAAAATACCAATATTTGGCCTATTACATAGCAAACTTTTTAGGCAAATTTGATAATCATTATCCATAAGACAAGTTGTTACAGTTTTCCTCTATGCATGCTTTATTATTTCCTGTAAGTTTGATTGTAGCCCATAGAAAAAATGTTTACTGTATTTACAGATGCATCATCTATTGAGAAGGCAGTATATGTAATTAGGTCACATGTTCATTTTCTTGAGTTTTCCCCCTGCTTTAGCACAAATAATTGAATTATGTGCTGTAGCCACTGTTTGAAATGCTGAAAAATAAGCTTTCAATTTATATACTCATAGCCAGTATATGGCTCATGGTTTATAATTGCTTAAAATTGTTCCTTTTTTAGATATTGCTAATTTTCAAATTTTACAATTATTTAAACATGTACTATTCCTTAACTTAATAAGACTTTTAAGAGCTCATATTGGATTGCCTGGACCCCAGGGCAATGCCAGAGCAGATTTGAATACCAGGCAGATTATAGACCTTACAGAAACAATTGGCCCTACAATCTTATTCTTTACATAATCAAAAAATAATAGCTTGAGACAATAATTTGATATTTCTAGAAAGTCTGCAAGTTAAATTGCAAAAACTTGTTCTCAGTGTCCTCAAATTTTTCATAATGGTGTTAAGCCTTAAGGACTTATATGTAATTAATTTTGGCAAATGGATGTTACTCTGAAGACCTCCGCAGAGGGGAGACCCTCTCTCAAGTCTCAGAAAGTCGCGACCACCCAGTAATCTGCTCGAGACACCATGTACTGGAGCAATTGCGAGGTTATCTATTAGGGCGTGACAGCTAGCTGCCGGTCAATTCGTATGCCCACGCAGGAGCAGAATTGACCCCGACTGCCAGTTTGAGGGGTGTTTTTAAAGGGAAAAACCACAAACCAAGGAAATGAGGAGGGGGTGAGGGGGTTGCTAGGGTGGTATAACATAAAAATAGTGGAACATTCCAAAGGAACCCAACCTACATGAGTCAGGATCAGATGAAAACTCTCTGTACGCTTATCTTTCTCAAGAATGTAGTCCTGCCCTGTCACTTCGGCCTTGCCCTGTCACTATGGTTCTCAGCTTGGTTCCACCTGACTAAATTGCATTCTTTCCTTTCTCTTTGCGGGTTGGCCAGTTCCAGTAATGGTGACTGGTCTTTCCACATTCCTAAAGAAAGCCTAAAGAATATTTTATATGTCTAAAAAGGATTCTATATATCCAGTATCTATAATTTTCTCTCTACATTCCCCCATTTTTTCTAATGATAGTTTTTAATCATAAAAACTTAACTCCACTTTTTCTAATGTAATGTAAATCTGATTACAGATCTTGCATTTCAGTATCTTCATAGCTTCCGTTTCCCTGTCCAAGGGTTTGATATTGATGGCATAGCAATAAAAGCTGAACAGCACTAACTTCTGTTTAAGAAGCAAAAAAACAGAATCAAAAGGGGACCAGGGAAAATATCAGAAAAGCACCTTGGATCAGACTTAACAGCCTCTGTCCAGTCCTTGGGAGAGAAGGAGTAGAGGTCAAAGGAGTACCCAGAGGGTACTCAGTATGGTGTTTGAGTTCTGAAGGTCTTAAAGGGGTCACAGGGGCAACCACAAGGGGTTTCTGTTCTGGTAACACTCTGTTAGGGCCTATAGGCTGAGCAGGTGGACTCTCTATCTTCAACTGAATAGTGAAAGCAGCACCTAAGTCGCGCTTCATCATTCTATCTGGAAAATACCATCTAAGGCCCCATGTTCTCCCTTTTAACCACTGTACTGTATCCCCGGTCCGTCCCTGGACAGTGAAAGTTATATTTAAGGGTATGCAGGTGGACCTTGAATTGCACAGGTTCTCTGTAGTCCACTTAAAACATTCTGTTGGAGAGACATAATTTTTAAGTACTACAATCCAGTCCCATGAGGAGCTGGGGTTCCAGTAAGCATCTCCTGTTGTTTCGCAGCCCCAAGCAGAACAATATAAGTTCCCTATGTCTCCACAACGGTGGGCTGTTGTTTGATCCTGACCATCCCTGGGACAGACATAAAAATCTAATTTCCCTAGCTCACATCTGCGTTCCGGGTCTCTGCACCCAAATTTACCTCCTGGGCAAATTCTCCGCCCTGCACCCAGGGGCAACTTCTGAGGATCTGAGGTAGGGATATCCCAGGTGTCTAATCCAGCTGCTAATTGGCAGAAATCGGGAGTGAGAGTGGGCCACCAGGTGTATGGTGGGACTACCTTAGAGGCAGACCACACTACCTCTCCAGTCATTGAGGTGACCTGCCAAGTCAGTTTTTGGGGAGTGTGTGGATTATTCCCCATCATCTGTGGGCCTACGGCGTAGGCGCAACTTAAGAGGATTACCAGTCCACTCCAAAGTCCATTCATCTTGGTGAGAGTTCGGAGGTGCTCTTTTCACGTGCGAGGTGTGGATCCACACAGCGATGCTGTCTACCTTCACTGCTGTGGGGGTTGTCAGCAGGACCAGGTACGGGCCTTTCCACCGTGGCTCAAGGTTGCCCGTCCGATGTCTCCTTACTAGGACAGTGTCTCCGACCTCGAACTGGTGTGGTACTGGATCTTCTTTAGGAGCATAGGAGTTCTTTATGGTTCCCCAGATTTCCTTTTTCACAGTCTCTAAGGCTTTTAGTCAGGCTAGAATAGGAAAAGGGGGAATATAACCATCATCAGGGTGAGTTGTACTCTCAAGGGTCTGATAAACGGGAGGTGGAGAACCGTATAAAATCTCAAAGGGGGTAAGTCCCAGGACTCTGGGCGTGTTCCTGATTTGGAACAGGGCAAGTGGGAGCAAGGCTGTCCAATCACCCCCCAACGGTCTCTATAGTCAATTTAGTTAAGGTCTCTTTTAGGGTTCTATTCATTCTCTCTCCCTGTCCTGAACTCTGGGGTCTATATGAACAATGTAATTTCCAATCGAACCCCAATAGTTTGGCCAGTCCCTGACTTTCTTGCGTGATGAAAGCAGGCCCATTGTCTGAGCCAATCACCCTTGGCACCCCAAACCTGGGTAGGATTTCTTCCAATATCTTCTTAGCCACCACAGTAGCAGTCTCCTTCTTGGTTGGGAATGCCTTGACCCATCCGGAAAAAGTATCTATAAATACTAAGAGATATTTGTTACCATACCTGGTAGGTTTTACTTCAGTGAAATCGACCTCCCAGTAAGAACCAGGTCGATCTCCTCGAAGTCTAGTTCCTTTTACCTCCTGATGGTGGCTGGCATTGGTGAAAGTACAAGCCTTGCACTCTCGCACTAGCCTGTGCGCTAGTTTCTTCAACCCTGGAATCTTATACTGAGACCGGGCCACTATTTCCATCATCTTTTCGGGCCCCAAGTGGGTCCACTGATGGATCCCAGATAGGTACTGTAGGCTTTCTTCTTCAGACAGGACTGGCTTGGTCCCTGGTTCCTCAGTGGGATTGGGAGTCTTTGATTGGGTTCTGATGGCCAAAATCATGGGTCCCTGGGCAGCTTTCTTTGCTTCCAGGTCTGCCATTTGGTTTCCTTTTGCAATATAGTCTGTCCCTTTTTGATGGCCGGAACAATGAACTATTGCCACCTTCTTTGGAAGGTGAATTGACTCCAAGAGGCTCAAAATCTCTTCTTTGTTTCTAATTTCTTTTCCTGCTGAAGGTAATAGCCCTCTCCGTCGGTAGATGGTGCCATGTACATGAGCGGTAGCAAATGCATACCTGCTATCAGTGAAAATATTCACCCCTTGTCCTTCTGCCATCTTCAAGGCCTGGGTCAAGGCTACCAGTTTAGCTTTTTGTGCTGAAGTCCCTTCAGGTAGGGCCGAGGCCCACACAGTCCTTTTCCCATCCACCACCGCCGCTCCCGCCCTTCGCTTACCCTCAATCACGAAGCTGCTCCCATCAGTAAACCAGGTCTTCACCCCTGGCCAGGGCTTGTCAGTCAGGTCCAGTCTGTTGGACGTTTCTTCAGCCAGTATTTCTTCACACTGGTGAATCATGGAGCTGTCAGCCTCGGGCAGCAGGGTGGCAGGGTTCAGAACAGCCGGTGGGGCAAGGTTATACGTTCGGTGAGAAGGAGGCTCTGGTAGTGAGTCATTCTGGCATTAGTCATCCAGCGATCGGGAGGCTGTCTGACAATGCTTTCCAGAGCATGAGGGGCCACTATTGATAATTTCTGTCCCAAAGTCAGTTTATCAGCATCTTGTACTAGTAGAGCCGTAGCTGCTATGGCCCGCAGACAGACAGGCCATCCACTTGCTACCGGGTCTAGCTTCTTTGAGAGATACGCCCCTGGACGTTTCCATGGACCCAAGGTTTGAGTCAAAACTCCTCTAGCCACTCCCTTCCTCTCATCAATATAGAGAGTGAAAGGCTTAGTTAGATCTGGTAAAGCCAAAGCAGGGGCTTCTAATAAAGCCTTTTTCAAAGCCTCAAAGGCTTTCTGATGTTCGATTGTCCAGGTAAACTCCCCTTGTTCCTTAGTCAGGGGGTATAAAGGTGCCGCCAAGGTGGCGAACCCTGGGATCCACAGCCTGCAGAACCCGGTGGTCCCAAGAAACTCTCTTACCTGACGAGGGGTAGTTGGGGTTGGGATCTGCATAACTGTCTGCTTTCTGGCCTCAGTCAGCCAGCGTTGTCCATCTCTCAAGGTGTAACCCAAATAAGTCACTTCAGTCTTACATAGCTGGGCCTTCTTCATAGATGCCCAATACCCCAACTTACCCAACTCAGCCAGGAGACGTTCTGTTCCTTTCTCACAATCTTGGGGGTCCTTAGTGGCCAATAAAAGGTCATCTACGTATTGTAACAGAGTCACTTGAGGATTATTAGCCCTGAAAGGGGCCAGGTCCCGGTGTAGTGCCTCATCAAATAAAGTGGGAGAGTTCTTGAATCCCTGGGGGAGTCTCGTCCAGGTCAGCTGTCCTGCTTTACCGTTCTCTGGGTCTCTCCACTCAAAGGCAAACAAGGGCTGACTCTGGGAATGAAGTCTCAAACAAAAGAAAGCATCTTTAAGGTCCAGAACTGAATACCAAGTTCTGTCCAGTGGCTCCAATAACTATGGTTTGCTTACTTCTCAACTTCCCCAGGGGTTTCTTGAACACTGAGAATTCTGCTCCTGTGTCGACAAGAAAGTCCATGGGGGTCCCCTCCACTTTCAGGGTTACCCTAGGCTCAGGGAGGGGGGCCAAGCCCTGACCCCCCTAGTCTTCATTGCTACCTAGGGCCAGAGCCTTAAGTCCCTTCTTGGTGGGACACTCTCTGGCCCAATGTCCTCTCTCCTTGCAATAGGCACATTGGTCTCTGTCCAGTGCTTGGCTGGCTCTTCTGGGTCTCCTTGGCTCCTGCCTCCGATACTCGCCCAAGTTCCCTGTCTGCCTAACTCCTCTTCCCTGTCTTCTTCCCTCATCTATAACTGTGGCCAAAATCTTAGTCAAATTCTTTTCCTGCCTTCTCTGTCTCTCATCTTTCTCCTTACTCCTTTCTCTTTTCTCTCTTTCTGCTTTTTCTTCCTGAGTTTCCCTCTTATGATAGATCTTCCCTGCTTCCTTAACCACATCTCTGATTGTGAGGTCTTGTAATCCCTCAAGACGCTGTAACTTCTTTCTAATATCTGCAGCAGCCTGCCCAATAAAAGCCATAATGACAGACATCCTCTGTCCCTCCGAGGTGGGGTCAAAAGGAGTATATCTGCGATATGCCTCCATGAGGCGCTCCAAGAAAACAGAGGGGGCTTCTTCTGGCTCCTGCATAACCTCTCTTACCTTAGCCAAATTGGTGGGGCGTCTCGCCGCCCCTCTGAGACCTGACACCAGAGCCCGGCGGTAGATGGACAGCCTTTCCCTACCTGCAGCTGTGTTGTGGTCCCATTGGGGCCGAGTGAGGGGAACAGCCTCATCAATCTCTGCTGGAGTTAGATTCTGCAAAAGTTGTCCCGCAGCGTTCTGGATGTTTCTCCGGGCCTCCAGAAGAACTCTCTCTTTCTCTTCGGCTGTGAAGAGAGTCTGGAGGAGCTGATTGCAATCATCCCAGGTGGGCTGGTGCGAGTACATTATAGACTCCACCAGTCCAATCAGGGATGTAGGATTCTCTGAAAAAGGGGGATAATTAGCTTTCCAGTTAAACAGATCAGATGAAGAGAAGGGCCAGTATTGTAGGAACTGGACTGCATTCGGCTCGGTAGGTGCCGGACCTATAGCTCGGAGAGGTAGAGAAACAGTGGAGTCGGGTCCTTCCGGACTCAACCCTCTCCGGCTCCGAGTGCCAGTTGCCGGCCCCCCGGCCCCGGCTGCTCCCTGTGGTTCCGGACTCGGTGCCGAGGCCGGGGGAGCCTGTGGTGGTTGATGATAAGGGGGGGGCAGTGGCGGACTCGGCCACTCAGGTGGCTCCTCTATCTCGGGATAGATCTTAGGCAGAGTTTTAGTTTCCGAGTCCGGTTTTGGTTTGGGTTTGGGCGTTTTAGGCCTGGAACTGCTGAGAGCCAGGGCTCGGGAGCCTGGCTGTCTCTTAACCCATGGTCTCACCCACGGAGGGGGATTCTGGATCAGGTTCTGCCAAACCACGATGTATGGCTGTTGATCGGGATGTGACCCTGGTCCTTCCTGAAAAATAGTAGCTTTTACTGCAGAAATAGTAGTCGCGTCAAAAGTCCCCTCAGGTGGCCATCCCACATCAAGTTTTGGCCACTCTGAGGCACAGAAAGTCTGCCAACGTCCCTTCCTGATGTTAACCGATAACTCATTGCCTCTGTCCTTCACCTCTGTCCAGTGGTCTAAAGTCAGGCTTAAGGGAGTCACTACAGTCTGTCCCATAACTGTCAACAAGCAACACAAAACACAGACAAAACAACTACACTAACCGTCTCAACCAAGAAGGCCAAAACCAATACAGAAAAACAGATGGCCAGGAGGTCTCTCACACCTCCTCCAGCAGGCCAGGAGGTCTCTTACACCTCCTCCAGCAAGCCACCGTGTCCTCTCTGGCCTCCAGACGGGCACCCACCAGGCGTCCCTGGGGTCCCTCCTCACCTGGGATGTCTCCCAGGTTGTGGCAGTGGTAACCCTCCTAGCACGTCTGCTGGTCACCCATTCGCCTCCTGCCGAGACAAAAGGTTTGCTGTCTCTTACGAGACAGAAACAGCTGCCAAGTCAAACCATAGAAGTGCACTTTCCAGAATTCCAAACGAGACGGATCCACACACAAAACACACAAACAAAACCGCGGTGCCCTTACCTCCCAGTGGGGGTCTCAGAGATCAGGGTGGTCGCAAATCCCGGACGAGCCCCCAATGAAGACCTCCACAGAGGGGAGACCCTCTCTCAAGTCTCAGAAAGTCGCGACCACCCAGTAATCTACTCGAGACACCATATACCGGAGCAATTGCAAGGTTATTTATTAGGGCGTGACAACTAGCTGCCGGTCAATTCGCATGCCCACGCAGGAGCTGAATTGACCCCGACTGCCAGTTTGGAACGGGTTTTAAAGGGAAAAACCACAAACCAAGGAAATGAGGAGGGGGTGAGGGGGTTGCTAGGGTGGTATAACATAAAAATAGTGGAACATTCCAAAGGAACCCAACCTACATGAGTCAGGATCAGGTGAAAACTCTCTGTACGCTTATCTTTCTCAAGAATGTAGTCCTACCCTGTCACTTCGGCCTTGCCCTGTCACTTCGGCCTTGCCCTGTCACTATGGTTCTCAGCTTGGTTTCACCTGACTAAATTGCATTCCAGACAGTTCCCGTAATTAGTCTGTCCACATTCTTGCTTCATGCCTCCATGTCTTTGCAAAGAAAGCCTAAAGAATATTTTATGTCTAAAAAGGATTCTATATACCCAGTATCTATAATTTTCACTCTACA
>NW_021616995.1:0-709 GCF_004785775.1 Grammomys surdaster
GATTTAAAACAGTTTTTCCTGATAAAATTTAATATTTACTTGGCAAAAAATTCATAAAATTGAAAACCCTGTGGAAAAAGCAGGTGAAAAATTCAGGGAAAATAGTGAAAACTTGAAGAAAATTTACACAGCCAATGATAAATTATAATCAAACAGAAGAGAAATCAAAGAAAGTTATGAACAAGGAGAAATTGCATTTAAAATACATAAAACATACAAACTGATAAGGATGCCATTTTATTTGTAAAGGAATGTGATTTAAAAGAGTTTTTCTTGATAAAATTGATCATTTACTTGGCAAAAAAATTCATAAAATTGAAAACACTGTGAAAAAAGCTAGTTAGAAGTTCAAGAAAAATATTGAAAACTTGAAGAAAAATTACAAAGCCAATAATATACTATAATCAAATGGAAGAGAAATCACAGAAAGTTACGAACAAGGAGAAGTTTGCATTTAAAATTCATAAAAAATAGAAAATTGATAACCAGAACATTTGATTTGTAAAGGAATGTGATTTCAAATAGGTGTTCCTGACAAAATTTTACATTTCCTTGGCCAAAAATTTATGAAATTGAAAACACTGTGGAAAACACAAACAAAAGAGATATCAAATAATTTATGAAAAAGGAGAAATTTTAATTTAAAATTCATAAAAAATAGAAAATTGATAAGCAGAACATTTGATTTGTATTAGAATATGATTTAAAA
>NW_021616995.1:809-6003 GCF_004785775.1 Grammomys surdaster
GCTAGTGAAAAATTTGGGAAAAATAGTGAAAAGTTGAAGAAAAATTATAAAGCCAATGATAAACAATAATCAAATGGAAGAGAAATCAAAGAAATTTATGAACAAGGAGAAATTTGCATTTTAAATTCATAAAACATAGAAAATTGGTAAGGATACCATTTGATTTGTAAAGGTATGTGATTTAAAACAGTTTTTCCAGGTAAAACTGAACATTAACTTGGCAAAAAAATCATAAAATTGAAAACACTGTGGAAAAATCACACATAATAAATATCAAAGAAATTAATGAAAAAGGCGAAATTTGCCCTTAAAATTCATAAAATATAGAAAATGGATAAGCAGAACATTTCATTTGTAAAGGAATGTGGTTTAAAACAGTTATTCCTGACAAAATTGAATATTTACTTGGCAAAAAATTCTTAAAACTGAAAACACTGTGGAAAAAACGGGTGAAAAATTCAGGAAAAATAGTGAATACTTGAAGAAATATTACACAGTCAATAAAAAACTATAATCAAACGGCAGAGAAACCAAAGAAAGTTATGAACAAGGAAAAACTTGCATTTAAAATTCATAAAAAATAGAAAATTGATAAGGATACCTTTTAATTTTTAAAGGAATGTGATTTAAAACAGTTTTTCCAGATAAAATTGAACATTTACTTGGCAAAAAATTCATAAAATTTTAAACACTGTGGAAAAAGCTAGTGAAAATTTCAGGAAAAATAGTGAAAACTTGAAGAAAAGTTAAAAAGCCAATAATAAACTATAATCAAATGAAAGAGAAATCAAAGAAAGTTATGAACAAGGAGAAATTTGCTTTTAAAATTCATAAAAATTAGAAAATTGATAAGCAGAACAATTGATTTGTAAAGGAATGTGATTTAAAATAGTCTTTCCTGATAAAATTGAACATTTACTTGGCAAAAAATTCATAAAACTGAAAACACTGTGGAAAAATCAAAAAAAGATATATCAAATTAATTTATGAAAAAGGAGAAAATTTGATTTAAAATTCAGCAAAGATAGTAAATTGATAAGGAGACCATTTGATTTGTAAAGGAATGTGATTTAAGACAGTTTTTCCTCATAAAATTGACCATTTACTTGGCAAAAAATTCATAAAACTTAAGACACTTTGAAAAAACCTAGTGAAAAATTCAGGAAAAATAGTGAAAACTTGAAGAAAAATTAAAAAACCAATAATAAACTATAATCAAATGGAAGAGAAATCAAAGAAAGTTATGAACAAGGAGAAATTTGCTTTTAAAATTCATAAAAATTATAAAATTGATAAGCAGAACTTTTGATTTGTAAAGGAATGTGATTTAAAACAGTCTTAACTGATAAAATTGAACATTTACTTGGCAAAAATTTCATAAAACTGAAATCATTGTGGAAAAATCAAACAAAAGAGATATCAAAGAAATTTATGAAAAAGGAGAAATTTTGATTTAAAATTCTGAAAAAATAGAAAATTGATAAGGAGACCGTTTGATTTGTAAATGAATGTGATTTAAATCAGTTTTCCAGCTAAAATTTAACATTTACTTGGCAAAAAATTCATAAAATTGAAAACACTGTGGAGAAAGCTAGTGAAAAATTCACGAAAACTAGTGAAAACTTGAATAAAAATTAAAAAGCTAATAATAAACTATAATCTAATGGAAGAGAAATCAAAGAAAGTAATGAACAAGGAGAAATTTATATTGAATATTCATAAAAGACAGAAAATTGATAAGGAGACCCTTTGATTTGTAAAGGAATGTGATTTAAAACAGTTTTTCCAGATAAAATTTAACATTTACTTGGCAAAAAATCATAAAAGTGAAAACACTGTGAAAAAAGCTAGTGAAAAATTCAGGAAAAATATTGAAATCTTGAAGAAAATTTACAAAGCTAATAATAAACTAAAATCAAACGGAAGAGAAATCAAAGAAAGTTATGAACAAGGATTAATTTGTATTGAACATTCATAAAAAATAGAAAATTGATAAGGAGACCATTTGATTTGTAAAGGAATGTGGTTTAAAACAGTTATTCCTGAAAAAATTGAACATTTACTTGGCAAAAAATTCTTAAAACTGAAAACACTGTGGAAAAAACAGGAGAAAAATTCAGGAAAAATAGTGAAAACTTGAAGAAATATTACACAGTCAATAAAAAACTATAATCAAACGGAAGAGAAACCAAAGAAAGTTATGAACAAGGAAAAACTTGCATTTAACATTCATAAAAAATAGAAAATTGTTAAGGATTCCATTTTATTTGTAAAGGAATGTGATTTAAAACAGTTTTTCCTGATAAAATTGGACATTTACTTGGCAAAAATTCAAAAAATTGAAAACACTGTGGAAAAATCAAACAAAAGAAATATCAAGCTGGGGAATTCATGTGGAGGTCAGAGTGAAAGCAGGTGTGAGTGGAAGCAACAGAAGGAGTCATGGCTGCCAAAGTGTTTGAGTCCATGGGAAAGTTCGGCCTGGCGTTAGCAGTTGCAGGAGGCGTGGTGAACTCTGCTCTATACAATGTGGATGCTGGACACAGAGCTGTCATCTTTGACCGATTCCGTGGTGTACAGGAAATTGTGGGAGGGGAAGGGACTCACTTTCTCATCCCTTGGGTACAGAAACCAATTATCTTTGACTGCCGCTCTCGACCACAGAATGTCCCGGTCATCACTGGTAGCCAAGACCTACAGAACGTCAACATCACACTGCGCATCCTCTTCCGGCCAGTGGCCAGCCAGCTCCCTCGTATCTACACCAGCATCTGCGACGACTGTGATGAGCGGGAGCTGCTGTCGATCACCACAGAGATCCTCAAGTCCGTGGTGGCTCGGTTTGATGCTGGAGAATTGATTACCCAGCGAGAGCTGGTCTCCAGGCAGGTGAGCGATGACCTCACAGAGCGAGCAGCAACATTTGGGCTCATCCTGGATGACCTGTCCCTGACACATCTGACCTTCGGGAAGGAGTTCCCAGAGGCGGTAGAAGCCAAGCATGTGGCTCAGCAGAAAGCAGGGAGAGCCAGATTCACGGTGGAAAAGGCTGAGCAGCAGAAGAAGGCAGCCATCATCTCTGCTGAGGGTGACTCCAAGGCAGCGGAGCTGATCGCCAACTCGCTGGCCACCGCCGGGGACGGCCTGATCGAGCTGTGGAAGCTGGAACCTGCCAAGGACATTGCCTACCAGCTCTCCCGCTCTTGGAACATCACCTACCTGCCTGCCGGCCAGTCCCTGCTCCTCCAGCTTCCCCAGTGAGGCCCACCGGGCTGGCCTCCATCATTCGGAATGATGCCTTCCTTCGGCCCCACCCCAGATATCACTGTGAAATTTAATGATTGGCTTAAGGTGAAGGAAGTAAGAAATAAAGGTAAGATCACTTAAAAAAAATTAAAGAAATTTATGAAAAAAGGAGAAATTTGCATTTAAAATTCATAAAAAATAGCAAATTAATAAGGAGACCATTTGATTTGTAAAGGAATGTAATTTAAAACAGTTTTTCCTGATAAAATTGAGCATTTACTTGGCAAGAAATTCATAAAATTGAAAGCACTGTGGAAAAGCTATTGAAAAATTCAGGAAAAATTGTGAAAACTTGATGAAATATTAAAAAGCCAATAATAAACTATAATCAAACAGAAGAGAAATCAAAGTAAGTGAAGAACAAGGAAAATTTGCTTTTAAAATTCATAAAAAATAGAAAATTGAT
This sequence comes from Grammomys surdaster, assembly GCF_004785775.1. Taxonomy (NCBI): domain Eukaryota; kingdom Metazoa; phylum Chordata; class Mammalia; order Rodentia; family Muridae; genus Grammomys; species Grammomys surdaster. The sequence goes on from NW_021616995.1 coordinate 4,522, forward strand.
AAGCAGACCATTTCATTTGTAAAGGCATGTGATTTAAAACCGTTTTTCCTGATAAAATCGAATATTTACTTGGCAAAAAATTCATAAAATTGAAAACACTGTGAAAATGCTAGTGAAAAATTCAGGAAACATAGGGAAAACTTGAAGAAAAATTAAAAAGCCAATAATAAACTATAATCAAACGGAAGAGAAATCAAAGAAAGTCATTAACATGGAGATATTTGTAGTGAACATTCATAAAAAATAGAAAATTGATAAGGATACCATTTGATTTGTAAAGGAATGTGATTTAAAACAGTTTTTCCTGACAAAATTCAACATTTACTAAGCAAAAAATTCATAAAATTGAAAACACTGTGGAAAAAGCTAGTGAAAAATTCAGGAAAAATAGTGAAAACTTGAAGAAATATTAAAAAGCCAATAATAAACTATAATCAAACGGAAGAGAAATCAAAGAAAGTGAAGAACAAGGAAAATTTGCTTTTAAAATTCATAAAAAATAGAAAATTGATAAGCAGACCATTTCATTTGTAAAGGAATGTGATTTAAAACAGTTTTTCCTGATAAGATTGAACATTTACTTGGCAAAAAATTCATAAAATTGAAAACACTGTGAAAAAACTAGTGAAAAATTCAGGAAAAATAGTGAAAACTTGAAGAAAAATGGCAAAGCCTATAATAAAGTATAATGAAACGGAAGAGAAATCAAAGAAAGTCATGAATATGGAGATATTTGTAGTGAACATTCATAAAAAATAGAAAATTGATAAGTATACCATTTGATTTGTAAAGGAATGTGATTTAAAACAGTTTTTCCTGACAAAATTCAACATTTACTAGGCAAAAAATTCATAAAATTGAAAACACTGAAAAAAAGCTAGTGAAAAATTCAGGAAAAATACTGAAAACTTGAAGAAAAATTAAAACGCCAATGATAAACTATAATCAAACTGAAGAGAAATCAAAGAAAGTAATGAACAAGGAGAAATTTGCTTTTAAAATTCATAAAAAAATAGAAAATTGATAGGAGAACATTTGATTTGTAAAGGAATGTGATTTAAAACTGTTTTTCCTGATAAAATTGAACATTTACCTGGCAAAAATTCAAAAAATTGAAAACACTGTGGAAAAATCAAACAAAAGAAATATCAAGCTGGGGAATTCATGTGGAGGTCAGAGTAAAAGCAGGTGTGAGTGGAAGCAACAGAAGGAGTCATGGCTGCCAAAGTGTTTGAGTCCATCAGAAAGTTCGGCCTGGCGTTAGCAGTTGCAGGAGGCATGGTGAACTCTGCTCTATATAATGTGGATGCTGGACACAGAGCTGTCATCTTTGACCGATTCCGTGGCGTACAGGACATTGTGGGAGGGGAAGGGACTCACTTTCTCATCCCTTGGGTACAGAAACCAATTATCTTTGACTGCCACTCTCGACCACGGAATGTCCCGGTCATCACTGGTACCAAAGACCTACAGAACGTCAAC
>NW_021616996.1:0-2662 GCF_004785775.1 Grammomys surdaster
GATGTGTGCATTATGTTTTCTAGTGACACAGTCACATAGGATTTTTCGGGAAAAATAATGAGCTTAAGGAAAATTATCAACAGGCTTTGGTTTATATATCATTGTAAAACAAAAAAGTGTGTAGACAATAAAAGACTGAGGTGAACTCAGAGAGAAAAAATCCTGAGAGAGAGAGAGAGAGAGAGACCCCAAGCTGTCCCCAAGAGCCGTTCCAGTACAGCAGTGAATCACCTGTCAGCTTGCACTTGCATCACTGTCTAAGACTGAATTTGAACCTATCCAATCCTCCCATTATCAACAATAACAAAACAGCTGAGGCTGGTCCTTACCAAATCAATCTACACATTCAATGCAATTCCCATCAGAATTCCAACACAATTCTTTATACACCTTGAAAGAACAATTCCCCACATCATATGAAAAAAAACAAAAACAAAAAAATACAAGCAAGCAAGCAAACAAACATCAAACAAAAAAACAGGATACCTAACCAGCATAATAAAAGGACTTTGGGAAATATCAATATCTAGAATTTCTACTATTGTACTTTGTGCTATTGGTATACAAACAGATAGGTTGATCAATTGAATTGAAACAAAGATCCTGAGATAAACCCACACAACTGTGGTTCCTTAATTTTTCACAAAGAAGGAAAAATCATACAATGCAAAAAAAAAAAAACTTCAACAAATGTTTCTAGTCTAACTGGAGATTTGCATGTAGAAGAATGCAAACAGATACATCCATCATGAACAAAACTCAATTCCAAGTGTATCACAGATGCTACTCTAAAGCCACATACACAAAATCTAATAGAAGACAAAAAGGTAAAATAGCTTTGAATGCTTTGTTGTTTGATTTCATACCTTGGGACAAGGGCGTGAGGTACATAATTTGCATACCAAAACTTTATGAATTTTTATATCTTTTTTTCACCACTTCTTGTAATATAAAAGTTCTAATCATAGAACTAAACCTCAGTGTGATCATAACTTTCATTTTCTTGGCTTGATAAAGTTTGAATAATATTAAAATCTAGACAGCACTTATTCTTTCTCTAACAAAGGTAACTGTTCTGTTTATCATACAGAGACCTATAGTCAGAAGCAAAGGCAGACTCAATAGGGGATCAGCAAGGGAAAATATCAGAGTGGTCATCCACAGGGATCTGTTGAACCAACTTTTTGCTTCTCTGTCTCTTTGTTTTTGGTCTAATCTCTCTCTAAGCTTGTTCACAGAGTCCCTAATCACCCCAGAATGGTCTACATAAAAGCAACATTCTTTCTTGAGGGCAGCTTCAAGTCCACCTTATTGCACTCACAAAGCTATCTTATTAGATATAGATATATTAGACCAGCCCCTATTCCAACAACACCTGCAAAAGCCAGCAACACATTTCTGATGCCGCCTTCTATTCCATCCTGTATGTGGAAGAACTCTACAAACCCATCCCAGCCTCTTTGTTTGATAAGCCAGTCCTGGTTCGTCCTTATAAGAGCATCTGTGATACTTTCTGCTAAGGGTTCAATGTAGCTTTCTTGGTTTATGTTCTTTAAGTGTTTGGCCACAAAGGCACCAAAAGAAATAAAAGTCACAATCCTGCCCCAGTTTGTTACATCATATTTGAAAACGTGGTCCATCACTCGAGAAAAAGATTTAACACCATCATCGTTTTTAATGTCTAATTCCTGAAGCATGTCCTGAAAGGCTGTCTTGTGGTTGCGCTGCATGTCATCGCCCAAGTGTCACAGGGTCTCTAGTGCCCTCTGGCCCACTGTGCCAGCCTCCTTGACCAGAGACTTTGAGTCCTTGGAGCTGGTCGCCTGCTCCCACAGGTAGCACAAGATGATTGCCAGAGACTGGTGGTATAGCTCGTTGTACAGGTTCAAGGCAATTATCTCATTTCTCCGTAGGCCAAACATGGTCAGACGCCGCAGGCGGCTTGGTGGTGCTGAATTAGAACTGCGTCCCCTACTTGAATCTGATGCAGTACCCTAGGGTCTCGTAAGCCTCTATCAGTTATTCTCAGACCTCAAGTCAGACCACCCCAAGTGCTTTCATGTGGGCAAACAAGGATTTAGAGAGAACAACATCAGGATCTTATACTCAGGATTGTATACCAATCTATTTCTTGTAAGTACCAGATGAATCAAACATTTTACATTTTTGTCACTTTTTAATTAAAATGCATAAGAAAAGATAAATATAATCAGTCATCCTGAACTCCTTCTGTATGCCAGGCAGATTTACTTACTTACTTACTTACTTACTTACTTACTTACTTAGATAGCCAGTTAGCCAGTCAAAATAGGTAAAAATCTAAATCAGCATAAATATCATTCACTGAGAATCAATGTCTGAAGGTACCAGAACCTAGGAGGACCCACCATACGGTCCTGAGAATTGAGGTTTTTTTATTTAAACATAGTTGGCTTTAGTTTGCTTCAAGATAGGTGGAGCACCAGCAGCCCTGGAACTTTCTCTGGAGACTTGGCTAGCCTCAAACTCATGGAGGTCTGCTCTGCCTGCCTCAGCCCCCCACACAGCTGGAAAAAAGCTAGATAGAATCTTGTTTTCTTCTTATTTATTGATTTCTTATTTTTTTCTTTTCTCTTTCTCTCTCTCTCTCTCTCTCTCTCTCTCTCTCTCTCTCTCTCTCTCT
>NW_021616996.1:2672-5938 GCF_004785775.1 Grammomys surdaster
TCTCTCTCTCTCTCTCTCTCTCTCTCTCTCTCTCTCTCTCTCTCTCTCTCTCTCCCCCTCTCCCTCTCCCTCTCTCTCTCTCTCTCTCTCTCTCTCTCTCTCCCTCTCCCTCTCCCTCTCTCTTTTTCTTTTCTTTCTTTCTTTTTTTTTTTTTAGCCAGGATTTATCTGTGTAGCCCTGGCTGTCCTTGACCAGGCTGGCCTCAAACTCAGAAATCCACCTGTCTCTGCCTCCCAAATGCTGGGGATTAAAGGTGTGTGCCACCACTGTCTGGCTACTCCTTATTGTTTTTCAATGTGTGTGTGTGAGTGTGTGTTTGTATGTGTGTGCTCTATCTGCTGCTCTATATGCCTGCATGACAAAAGAGGGAACCAGAACCTAACAGGGCCCACAATAAGGCTCCTGAGAATCGAGATTTTGGGGGGAAAATTCTATTGAATGAGTAGTGCTGGAATAAAGGGTGTGGGCAACAGCAGGACCAGCTGAATGTCTCAATAAAAAGAGAGAGAGAGAGAGAGAGAGAGAGGAAAGAAAAAAAATGCTTTCTATATGCACAAGCAATGGTGATTTGCTACAGTGTCCCCCAGTGTATAGTTCAAATTTGACTTTGGTTTATTAAGGAATTTTCACAAAGTATTATCTCCAAAGAGGAGCCTACATACAGCCTCTTTGTGTGAAGTCAGTTGTTGCCTGCTCTAAATTTGATTATTTGTTTCAGAACCCAGGGAGGGCCTGTAACAGGTCTAAACACAACTCTCAAAGTGGAAAATGGATGAAAGTACAAAGTCAGAAGCACAGAAGTAGTCTCCAAGTGACAACCACAGGAGAAGGGAATATTGTTCTTTCTCCAGTGGAGACATATATATATGGAGACACACACACACACACACACACACACACACACACACACACACACGGCAGAGAGAGGGGAGGGGAGAGATGAGCAGGGTGGGGGGAGAGAGAGAGACAGAGACTGAGAGACAGAGGATAAAAAACATCAGGGGGGTGGGTGGGGGTTGGGACCTGCTCTGCCTGCTCTGCCTGCACAGGCTCACGCTGCCATCTGCTGTCCAGCCAACCTTCCCTGTCACTCCAGAGTCAAGTTTTCTGCATAAAATCAATCAGTGAGAGAGGATTCCAGTGTGTATGTCTGAGAATTCACTGTCCTTTCAGATCTATCCTTATTATTCTGGCTCAACCATAGGCTCATACTTAGCTCTTTAGAAATGGTAATGGAGTTGATAACATACCCCAAGAGGAAGAGGACGATTCCCTCTCAACCAGCCTCGACCTGACGACTCAGGGATTTCTAAGGGTGAATCTGGACAATATTTACACGATTTCTACTGAATGTTCAATAAAATAAAGCTTATGAAGGGCTGGAGAGATGGCTCAGTGGTTAAGAGCACTGACTGCTCTGCCAGAGGTCCTGAGTTTAATTCCCAGATACCACATGGTGGCTCAGAGTCATCTGTAATGTGATTCGATGCCCTCTTCTATTTGACAGAAGTTCACACTATCTTGCTAGCTGGGAGTGGTTGCATATGCAGAGAAGAAAGTTTTGCCGTTGGGTATTTTTATTTTACCCTTTGGGGTGGGGAGCTTTTTAAAAAATATAGTACAAATTGTGTTTTCTATACAATATTCTGAGATATATATATATGTGTGTGTGTGTGTGCCTGTTCAACTGAAGAGGCAATGGCAGAACAGTGTTTGACCCCTCTCTATAAGCCAGGCCACCCCATTACTGACCCCCCATTTTTTTAGTCTGTCTTTTTTAAAAAAAAAAAAAATTCTGTTCAGTTTATTCCAAGTTAATCATATCTATTATTTTTTTCTCATTTTTTTTTTCTTAGCTGAGTCAGGGGTCTCTGCACATAGACCTAGAAATCAGTACCTATATCAGGCCTGCCTTCCTCCAACACACACACACACACACACACACACACACACAGAGAGAGAGAGAGAGAGAGAGAGAGAGAGAGAGAGAGAGAGAGTTAGTTCTATACACCTCTACCTCCAGAATGATGGGATTAAAGACATGCAGCACCACACCTGGCTTCCTGTCATTGTACATTTAGCTTAATTTCAATATTTATTCCTCTCTGAGAGAGACGGACAGAAAGAGAGAGACAGAGAGACAGAAGGACAGAGAGGGAGAGACAGAGAGACAGAGAGGGAGAATTGTATCGTAGGCTATAGATTAATTTCTTCACTAATTGTGTGGTTGTCCACCATCAGGCCACATGTTACCTTGGGTAAGATAAATTATATTTTTGGCACCAATACCATATGACACAGGCTTACTTCTACTGAGCAATCTGATTTTCCTCACATCTCTGTCTTTTAAAAATTAGACTGGGGTGGAGCCACTGGAGAGATGGCTCAGTGGTTAAGAGCACTGACTGCTTTCCCAAAGATCCTGAGTTCAGTTCCCAGCAACCACATGGTAGCTCACAATCATCTGGCATGGGATCCAATGCCCTCTTTTTCGTGTGTCTAAGAGAGAGCAACAGTGTTCTCATATACATTAAATAAATAAGGAAAGAAAGAAAGAAAGAAAGAAAGAAAGAAAGAAAGAAAGAAAGAAAGAAAGAAAGAAAGAAAGAAAGAAAAAAGAAATCTTTAAAAATTAGACACAGAAGCAACACCAGGCTGGCCTCCAAGGCAATCAGTTCCTTTGCTTTATTTTCTTCTTAATGTGTTCATTTGTTTGGATTGTGAGAGGGTCAGGAAAGAAATATCCAAAGCAATCAGTCGATCACCACCCTCTAAATTCTTTTCCTTGTCCCACCGCCACCCCCCCATACTTGTTATCCTCTAGATGACAGGGATGTAAATCCAATTTACATGTGGATAATTGTAAGGAAGTTCTTCTAGTCTATAGAGTATCCTTGAAATAGAATCACAAGAAGCGTTTGTTTTGAAATATTGGAAAATAAAGTATATGTGTGGATTTACAGATGGGAAAACAAAACAAACAAACAAACAAACAAAGAGAAACAAAGAAACAAAACCAAACTCATGCGACCATAGAGATCCTAAGGCAGAGTAGTAACTGATGCTGGTTTTTATTGTTTAGGCTAATATTTGGTTGGCAGATGTGTGTGTCCTCTTCCTAAACTACACTTGTATGAGCTGGAGGTTACTTAAGCTTACACAAAATAGTCCATTCTTTAGATTTGTCCCAGGAAGAAGAAAAACAGAGAAAGAGAGAGGGAGAGAGAGAGAGAGAGAGAGAGGGAGGGAGGGAGGGAGGGAGGGAG
>NW_021616996.1:6038-9357 GCF_004785775.1 Grammomys surdaster
AAAAAAAAAAAAACAAGAAGAGAAAGACTAGAAAGGAAAGAAAAAACTGCTTTCTAGACACACAAGCAACTGTAATGTGCAACAGTGTCTGACCCCCTTGTGTAGTTCGTATTTGACTTTGGTTTATTAAGGAAGTTTCACACAATATTATCTCCAAAGAGGAGCCAACAGCATCTTTGTGCACAGTCAGTTGTCACCACAACCACCACCACACCAAAAAATCTGACACCAAAACTTCAGTGACTGCAAGTGTTCCTTGTCTTAATATCCAACCACTCCCAGCTAGCTTGGTGTGTGATTCTGTCCCAATTATGCTATGGAGGTTAAGGAAAGGGGATTCACCTACCTATACAGTTTTGTGACAGCATCATCCACCAATAATACTAGGTAGACTTTCCAACATAGCTGCTCTCAGGGCAGTCCAGGACACTCATTCCTTTAAGCCTTATGTAAAACCCTGTAGGGTAAGCCTGACAAATTCATCCATCCTGAAGGCTGTGCTTACTTACTTCATTAAGACCCAAACAAACTTTGGTTGGTGTCAAAATAACTAAATAACTAAATAAATGAATAAATAAATAAATGAATAAGGGAAATAAAATAGGAGGGGATACACATTACAGGTTGGATTTAGGTGACATTTTGGGTTAGTGTAGAGACTTAGTGCACTAGTAAATTCCTAGAATCTTGAATGTGTCCTTTGTGAAGACTCATCCTAATGGAGAATAGAGTCTGACCTGGTAATCCTATGTAGTCAAGCAGGACTTCTGTGGTGGGAATGGGTTACATTCAGTTGTTTTCTGAGTAGGTCAAATGGACATCCCTAAAGAAGTCAGGCTGATGGTAGGACAAACAGTGTAAACACTGGGGTGGGGAGGTCTTGCACAAGCTATGTCTTATGTACTATTCTTAAGAATACCATTTTCTACACTACTTACAGGGGGAAAATGGAAGACCTCTACAAGGTCAGGAGAAACTGTCATATAATGGGGCACACTCAAGAGTATTCTAATGAAATAGTCCTGTACAAGGGGAACTCAGTGTATCTCCAGAAAATTCCTGTCCAAGCCTATAGTGACCTTGGGACTGGTAACCACAGCCAAATATGGTGGAAAGAGTTGTGTTCTCAAAATCTGAATCAACCCCTCCCAAAGGCACTGGCCCCAGACCATTACAAGCTCTCCTAAGTATATTCCTGGTTTTAAAGAAGGATCTCTGTTTTAATATTTCTATCTCAGGGCCTTAGGGAAAGCACACAAGGCCTAGGCCCCAGACTGTTACTGGATCTGTCAAGCATGTCCCAGGCTTTCAGAAGGAGCCGTCATTTTTCATACCTGCAGACTTCAGGGAAAGCCTACCTTGATGAGGCCAGCATTCAATACAACAGAGCTGTTTTACCACTACAAATAGTTGTCATTTGGTGTCATCTTGCCCATGTAGCACAATTATGTATTTTTTCAAGATAAAGGAATGTTTGTGGTACATCAGGACATAATGTTGATTGTGACCATATAATGCCACATTGGGCAGCTTGTTAGAGCTCTCTGTATGGGGATGGGCCCAGTGACTCATTATAAATCAGGGTTGTTTCCTTTACTATTGTTTGGAGCCATATTTCTGGATGATCCTGGTGATAGCACTCTAATCTCTAACAGGCCTGGTTAGCATACTACTTATCCGTGGGGTATTTTACAGGCAGTCCTCCCTCAGCTAAATTCTACTTGGTGTGACTTAATATCTCCTAAGAACTAGTAAATCCTTCACTTCTTCAATCCGACTCTTTGACACCAGAGTTTAATACTGCATTGCTATCTAACACATTAGATGGAACTTGCACAAATTAACTCCAACTGTATCTTGCACATTAGTGTGAAATGCTAGGGCAGAATATTTACAAACTCCAGTTTTCCCAGTTTGGCATCCTGACAAGGACATTTTTACACACAAGCCACTATGCAGATGCAGCCCCCCACAGTTAAGTTATTCAGAGGCAGCTGGGCAGTGGTGGCACACACCTTTAATCCCAGCACTTGAGAGGCAGAGGCAGGCGAATTTCTGAGTTCGACGTCAGCCTGGTCTACAGAGTGAGTTCCAGGACAGCCAGGGCTATACAGAGAAACCCTGTCTTGAAAAACCAAAAAAAAAAAAAAAAAAAAAGTTATTCAGAGACTACTGCTGGGTCCAGGATAGCAGCCAGTTCCCACCAACACCAGGGAAAGAATCACCAAACCAGCTCCTGCAGCTCAGGCCCCTGCTCCTCCACACTGTTTGCAATGACCTTCTGCTCACCAAGTTGAAACTTGGGAGCTTGCCTGATTGCACCTCACAGCACCCAGCAGCAGGGATTAGAGCACAGCACAGCATGCCAAACCATTCAATCTGGCTCAGCAACTGAGTGGAACCACCCTCCTCCTGGCACCTGGAAGAACCTCCCTCCTCTTTGACTGGCAAGTGTATCTGAGGAGTGTGATTGGCTAAAGTGTCTTGAGTGACATGAGCACTTCCCCTAGGGTTCGAGCTGGCTAGAGATACAAGCTAAGTGCTTCCTGGACCAGAATTCCTGCCGAGAGAGGCAGACCTTTTCTGAATCTTCAAGGGTTTGCATTTCAGTAGCACCTTTGCCTGTCCTCCAATGGCTTACCCATCTATCTCCCACCTATGCCCATAGAGAACCCACCACTCCAGTTTGCACTGCCCAGCACCCAGCTCCTCCCCCTTCTGGCTATTGAGCCTGTGCTCACCACCTCCTGACACAGAAAAATGACATGCCTCAGAGCAGGGTCATGGTGACCTCATATTCTGGGATATTCTGTACTTTCTGATCTTTGTTAATCTTAAGAAATAATATGTTTTGTGACAGATTATATGGTAAATTTTGGTGAAGCTGCCATGAGGTCCTAAGATATGGAAGAGAAGACAGCAAGTCCATAGGAAGAACAACAGTGTCAAATAACTTGGACAGTTAAGAGCTTCCAGAGGTTAAGCCAAAGACCAAGGAGCACACAAGGACTGGATCATAGCCCCAGGCATGTGTGTAACAGAGGACTTCCTTTTCTAGCAACAATACGAGAGGATGCCCTTGACCCTGTAGAAACTTCATGCCATGGGAAAAAGGATGCTGGTGGAGGTGAGGTCCTGCTGGGTGGGCGAGTGATAGAGTATCCTCTCAGACACAGACAGGAGGGAGATAGGGAGAAGAACTCAGGAAAGAGGAACAGGAAAGGAGGCAACTTTGGAATGTAAATAAATTTTAAAAATTAATTAAAAAAGAAAAAAATCATAATTAAAGAAATATACCTACACTGACTTTGAAAAAGTG
>NW_021616997.1:0-3817 GCF_004785775.1 Grammomys surdaster
TGAACCATCATCATCTGCAATATTGACAATAACAGTTGGATGTTTGGAGATAGGAACGTTTCCTGAATTCCCTACTTTCATTTCACTCCAAAGCTGAAGGGAGGAGTCAGGTTGAACAAACATCTTGTTCCGGTGAACTGTCATCTGACTTGCCTTTACTTCTTCTTGTGACTCAGACACAGTGGGCAACACTGTTTTGCTTGGAGGTAGGAACACTCCATCAATGTAAAGACTTCTGGTGTGATGGAAAGCACAATTTAGTTTTTGACATCCCATTGGCTGATTTTCCCAATAGCAAGGAATTTCACTTCGTCTTTTGTCAATTTCCATGTGGCGAAATCTGCACACCCGTCGAAAACAACGGCCTTCTTGCCATAGAGTGCAGACACTTTTGTTTCCTAGTGCAGCTTCACAGTGACGGAATGGGCAGCTGTCACCTTTGGTGCATGTAGAATAGAAATAAAAATAGCAGTCTTCTCCCTGATTAGGCATACTGGCCGACAGTGGCTTCCTGGAACAAGCCATTTCTTCCTCCAAATACTCTTGAAATGAACTTACTCTTCCAATGACAACTCAACCACAGAAATCGTTAGCTGGTTGCTTTCAACAGGGACACCTGTGTTTTCACTCAGTTCCAAACTATTATGTCTTTTATTCACACTTAATGCTCGTCAATTTCCCAGGAGTATTTTTGGGCAGGGAATATTCAAAAATCATGGAATAGAAACTTAACTGAACCAATGAAAATGTCTTCGACTCCTGAGTGCTGCCAAGTCTTTCTCTTTTCTTAGCTGCAATCGCCCGCTGTCCTCACATCCGGTGAACAAGAAGAAATCCAAGACTTCTATGGTCTGAAGACACTTTTTAAAGTGTTCAACATACTTAATCATGAGAGAAACACAAATTAAAACTACTTTGAGAGTTTGTCTTACCCCAGTCAGAATGGCCAAGATCAATAACACAAATGACAGCACGTGCTGGGGAGCATACAGAGAAAGAAGAGTCATTGCTGGTGAGACTGCAGAATGGGATTGATACTCTGGAAATCAGGGTAAGGGTTCTCAAAAACCTGAATAGTGATCTGCCCCAAGATCTAGCTAGACCACTCTTGGGCATCTACCCAAAGGACTCTACATCTTACTCCAGAGACACTTTCTCATCAGTGTTCACTGCTGATCTATTCATAATAGTCAGAAGTTAGAAGCAGACTAGCTGTCCATCAGCTGATGATGGATAATGAAATATGTGGCATATTTACTTGATGGAATAGTTTCTGGCTGTTAAAGAAAATGATATTTGTAGGTAAATGGATGGAGATAGAAGCAATCATCCAGAGAGACCCAAAACCCAAGCCCGAAGAGATACATGTTGCATGTTAGCTCTTTATGGGGATGTTAGCGTTTGAACGTCAGGGTTGTGCATCTTATTTAGAATAATCACATATATAAAAGGAATTTTAATGAATTTACTATAACATGGGGGGAGATAATGGCCCAACTAGACATCATACATACCAAGTAACCTGCCCCCCAGGATCAGGAGTTGGGTACATTTTTGTGGACTCATTAGTCAAAGGGGTTCTCATAGATCCCTCAGACACTACAGGCTACTGCCAATGTAATTGGGTACCCTCCACACTCTGAAGAAGTTGTGCTGGTGCCAAACTAGAAAATATTTCAGTCCTGCTGGTTAGAGTTCATAGGGTTGGAAGGTACTCTACCTGATAGCATCAGAGAAAATTCATCAATATTCACACCCAGCTACAGACCCTGGAATGACAATAGCAACCTGCCTATAAGCATCGTGGTGCAAGAGGGACACAAGTGTCTATGGGAGTAATCAACTGATTTACTTTTTTATTGGACAAGGCCCACGCCATGAGATAAATCCCATACCAGACACTGTGAGAGGCTGGGAGCTGAGACTTGAGGGGTCAGGAACCCTAAGTGCAAACCCAGTACTACTACTCTATGAAAGGAACACAGCAGCAAAAGGACTCCTAATCACATATTACTGTACCCATAGATCAGTGCCTTGCCCATCCCACATCAGAGATGCTGCTTGCAGCAGATTGTAATTAACACAAGCCCATGGGTGTACAATGTGCAGGGAGGGAGAGACCTTGGAACATTCAATCCTAAATGGGATGCCTTTATCACACCCTCAGGGATCCATGAGGATGTGGAGTTAGAATGACTGTAAGAGCCAGAGATGATGGAATACACAAAGAAAATAGTGTTTTCCAGACACAACAGAGCTGCTGCACACAGGAACTACATCCACAAGACACACACAAGTTAGAGCAAGACCAATCTCAGGAGAGAGGAAGACAAAGTGCCACTCTGAATCAAGAAAATATTTCTAAATGATACCTGTGAGGAGAGGATCTATAAGTTTTCTTCAAAATACAGTGACACTGGTACCCACTCTCTAGGGTAGGCCTTGTGCTCAGGAGTGGTTGACCACAATAAAACGGTCTCCATAATTTTGTGTGCTTTTTTTGTTTAGTGGGTTACGTTGGTGTGTGTTTGCAACTGTGTGGTCTTTTACAGAAAAAAAAAATACATAAAGCACCTGCTGCCTGAGTTCCCAGGAATCTGAGAGACTCTGAAGAGTAGGAAGCATTGGAAAAGGCGTTTGCAGGGTCTGAAATAGCTCGAGAACAACAACAACAAAAATAACAAAACAAAGGCTAATCATATGGGAAGATGCTTTTAAAATGTGGACTCAGGAAATTGGAATGCAAGGTCGTGGAACAGAGCCTTGCCCAAAGGATGATCAATCTATACCCATTCTGAGACAGTAAGACTATATGCCTATATCCATAATGACACACTTCCTCCAACAAGGCCACACTCATAGTTATACACCTACTCCAATAAGACCACAACTCCTAATAGTGACATTCGCTGGGCCAAGCATATACAAACTGTCATATTACATTCCCTGGCCCCAATTAGCTTCTACTCCACCAGCCAACATGTTTACCCTGGGCAACGAGTGGTACAGAGAAAACTGTCGAGTTCTGCTGCTTGCTGGGGCTAGAACACGTCCCCCTTGTTATTTCACATTATCACTAGCTTTCTGTTTTCAACTCCTTTGATTGGCTGTGATGGAACTTGCTCTGCAGACTGACTTGGAACTCAGAGATCTGTGTTCCTGTCTCCTGAGCACTGGGATTAGAGGTATGGTTCATCCTTCTAGATTAAGATTTTCTCTACTTGGAACTTGATCTGCTGGCCTCAGAACTCAGAGTGCTGCTTGATTCACTCTTCTGGGATTAAAGGTTTACACTATCATGCCTGGATCTAAGCTTAGCTGGGTGGGATCTTGCCCCAAGGGCAACAGTCCCTTGATTCAATCTAATATCTCTTGGACCACAGGATTCAGCTCTAATTCACTTCCTAGTGCACCTTAATACTCCAACCAAAAATTTCACATTTTTCCTTTATAAGCTTGCTACACTTGTTCAAAATGCTCTTTACGAGGATTAACTAGAGAAAAAGTCTCCACTGGGCTTTTTTGAGACTTCTTCCATAATGCAATCAATTTAAATTTCTTTAACCTTATCCTCAGCTGGACTCTTCAGACAAGGTCAACAAGTAGCCACATCTTTGCCAAAATACCACAGAAACAGTCTCTAGGCCACATACTGAAATTCTTCTCCACCCAAATCTCTTAGGCTCTGTCTGCACATTGAAATCACTCTCAGCAACAAGGTCTTCCACATTCCCACTAGGATGGCCAATTAAGACCCCACATAAAGCATTCCACTGTTTTCCAAATCCAAAGTCCCAAAATGCACATTCTTCCAAAC
>NW_021616998.1:0-15408 GCF_004785775.1 Grammomys surdaster
GACCCTGGGAGCTGTGGTTGGTTGGTATTGTTGCTCTCCTCATGGTGCCACAAACCCTTTCAGCTCTTTCAGTCCTCACTCTAACTCCTCCATGGAGAACCTCATGATCAATTCAATGGCTAGTTGTGAGCATCTGACTCTGAATATGTCAGACTCTTGAAGACCTCTGAGGAGACATCCATATCAGGCTCTTATCGGCATGCACTTCCTGACTTCCAGATCAGCATCTACCTTTGGTGACTGCACATGGGATGGATACTCAGGTGGAGTGGTCTTGAAATGGCCCCTCCTTCAGTTTCTGTCCCTCACTTTGTCTCCATATTTGCTCCCTTGAGTATTTTGTTGCTCCTTCTAAGAAGAACTGAATCACCCCCACTTGGTCTTCCTTCTTTATGAGCTTCATGTGGCCTGTGAGTTGCATCTTGGGCATTTCAAGGTTCTGGGCTAATATCCGATAATCAGTGAGTGAATACCATGTGTGTTCTTTTGTGATTGGCTTACTTCACTCAGGATGATGATTTCTAGTTCCATCCATTTACCTAGGAACCTCTCGAATTCATTGTTTTTAATAGCTGAGTAATACTCCATTGTGTAAATATACCACATTTTTTGAATCCATTCCTCAGTTGAAGGACATCTGGGCTCTTTCCAGCTCCTGGCTATTATAATAAGGCTGCTATGAACATAGTTGAGCATATGTCCTTGTTATATGTTCGAGCATCTTCTGGGTATATGCCTTCTCTAGTCATTTTTAAATGACATTTTCAGATGAAGTCTATGATGTCATTAATCTTTGAACAAAATTAAGTTTTTCCTTTGTTTTGTTTTCAGTTACATGTGGTCATTTGAAAAAGCTCATCTCAGCATGGTTCAGATAATCACAGGACAACTTGTAGAATCTTTTGATGAAGAATTTCGAACACTCTATGCCAGGTCCTCTGTCCCAAGTTCTTTTGCTCAGGAAGAATCAGCGAGGGTGAAGCCAGGCAAAGCCTTATGGGAGAATGGCATTTACCAGCGATCTATTTCTTCATTAGCTTCCATTTCCAGCCAGAGAAACCTTTTTGGCAGACAAGACCAAATTCATAAAATAGATTCTAGTTACTTTAAAGGCAGAGGGATATATCCACTAAATGAACAGGACAAACACAGCATGAGAAATCATGGCTACAAGCCTCATTTTGTTCCGAACTTCAATGGTCCGAGTGCAATCCGTCACTTCCAACCCAGTCAGATCAATGAAAACTGGAAGAGGCATAGTTATGCCGGGGAACAACCGGAAACAACACCATACCTGCTGCTCAACAGAGCTATGAATAGGACCAATAATGCTACTGGACGCTGGAGAAGGCCTTCGGACAGTCTCAGTGTAGCATCCTCATTACGGGGAGGACAAGGAAGCCAGCAAAATATACCTGCTCAGAGTTTTGCTGATCGGCTTGCCCAGAGAAAAACAACAAATCTTGCAGAGAGGAATTCAAATGTACGCAGGTCATTTAACGGGACAGATAATCATATCCGCTTTATACAACAACGGATGCCAACTCTGGAGAATACCACAAAGTCTTTCCTGCGGAGCTGGAGAATTGAATCGTACTTAAACGATAATTCAGAAACCCCACCTGATTCAAATGGCTCCACCCTGGGTGACAGATTTGAAGGCTACGAAAGTCCTGAGACAGTGAAAGCCAATGCACTCTATACTCATTCGAGACTCCGCTCCTCGTTTGTGTTTAAACCAACTTTACCGGAACAAAAAGAAGTCAATAGCTGTACAACTGGCTCCTCAAATTCCACCATCATCGGTTCTCAAGGAAGCGATACACCTAAGGAGGTCCCAGATAGTTCCACAAATGCACCGCTCTTGACAGAAAAACCTTTGCCTGAATCAATCTCCAAGCTCCCAATACAGTCAGAGGAACCAAAAATGCACAGCTTACAGGTTCCTGAAAAGCAACCAGAAGTCTTAAACCAAAGAACAAATGGCCTAGCAGAATTAAACAACTGTATCTATACAAATCTGTGTGTCAATAAGCAGACGGAGAACTCAAAAAATCAGCAAAATGACAATCTACTCAAAAGGCGGAGTTTCCCATCCTTTGACCACTCAAAAGTCAATTTAGAGCATGGAAATAGCAAGAATTATGTTTATAGTACCCTTACCAGAAATCGAATTCGACAACCAGAAAAACCCAAGGAGGATGTGCTGAAGAGTTCTAAAAGCATGCACAATGTGACCCACAGCATAGAGGAGGACGAGGACGAGGTTATCAAAAGAGACCCTCCAAGTGCCTCTGCCACCAAATCTATTTCCATTGCTGCTTTGCTTGATGTGAATAAGGAAGAGCCCAACAAAGAAGTTAATTCTAAAAAGGATGGCAAAGCCTCCCCAAGTTTTTTGAAAAAGGGGTCTCAGAAATTAAGGTCCTTACTTAGTCTCACCCCAGAAAAGAGAGAAAACCTGGCTAAAAACAAGGCGTCCGCGTTTTACAGAATGTGTAGTAGCTCTGACACTTTGGTTTCTGAGGGTGAAGAGAATCAAAAGCCAAAAAAATCCGAGCCCAAAGTTGATTCATCTCCCAGAAGAAAGCGTTCCTCCTCGTCAAATTCTCAAGGCAGCATCCACAAGAGCAAGGAGGACATAGCGGTTAGCATATCTCCAGGGCTAAGTTCCCAAGCAGAGGAAAATAGAAGAATAGCTCCTTCTCCAAGGCCCATTGAGAGGAGACTTTCAGAGAGAGCTGGAGATGCCTCTGCCCCAAGATTTAATACTGAACAGATCCAGTACCGTGATTCCAAAGAGGTCAGTGCAGTCATGACCCCTGCCAGACGGCCAACCTCTTCTCCAGTGCTAAAGCCCAGTGAGCTCCTGAGATCTCATTCAACCAACCAGCGAGTTTACAGTCGATTCGAGCCATTTTGTAAGATTGAGAGCTCTATTCAGCCAGCGAACAGCGTTACAAATACACATGTCAACCGCCCAGAAGTCAAGTCCACAACCATGGGCAGCGGTTATGGCAGGTCCAGCCCGATGCTGAATTATAAGACTGGCGCTTATCATTCATACGCCCCCAATGAAAACAAGTTTCGAGGATTTATGCAAAAGTTTGGAAACTTCATACACAAAAACAAATGAAATACTTCCATTTCAAATTGAAATTGAAATATATAATGAATGTCCTGTAAATATTTGCCCAAAGAACACTCTGCACTTTTTTTTTTGTATCATGCCAAGAGTGTTCTGTATGAGAATTGGGGAAATGTATAGCAGTATACAGAAAAGTTATTGTTTTGTGTTGAAATTAGTTGCATTTGGTTACCCCCAAAAGGACTAGCCCAGTAAACACATTAAAATTTATTTTAAATGGCAATAGATGGGATTCATTGTTTCCTATCTACTAAAAATCTTGTGTTTGATTGGAAGAAACCTCAGTGGAGAGACTCCATTGGGATTTTATCATTCATTCCGAAGTCTTCAATTAAAAGCAGTTCATATTACTTAACACTGGTGCTTTTTATATACCGTTATGATTTTTTTTTCATATTTTCAGAGACATGAAAAAAACAGAGCAAAGCCTTTTTGTTGATGAATTCTATAGGATAACTTAATATGTCTTGTCTTATTATCCTTCCTATGTAGCAGTCAACAAAGAGCTAGTTTAAATTCTGTAGGCTAGCATGCTTGAGCCGGCAGTGTGCTTGTACTTACCTACATCAGCATTAAGCATCAGCTTTGTAACTCACAAACACACACACAGGCTTTATTTTCTAACCTGTAGGTACTGTGTCGTGTTCTGCTTTACACTGTCCATCTTTTGTAGTCATTCCTTAATTAAAATTTAAAGTGAGTGAAGAGCCTATGGGAGCCCCGCCCTCCTGCTTCCAGCTATGAAACCTTCTAAAGCTGTAAAATTCTGCACACACTTGTGTTAGATTGACACACCAATGTGGAAATATTTTGTTTGAAAACTTTTTACTTTTGTAAACTTTGGGTTGGATGTGGCATGGTGACGCACTGTCTCATAAGGGTTAGATAGTGGCAGTGAGAACTTAGCCTAGTCCCTCACTGTCAAACAGCCAGCCTGGATGAAAGCATCTCCATACTTTAGTTTGATGGCTATGTTCAAGTTATAAAATACCATTTACCATTTATAAAGGAACAAAAATGCTTCCTGTTCATTGCAGAAGCATAAATTTGTATTATGCATACCATGTAGAATTCAGGAAGCAAAAGACAATGTGAGAGGCATGGTGTGCTTTAAAAATGTTCCAAGTATCTTATTTAATATTTTTAAGATTGCTATGCAGAATACTATATTGTTAGTTTTAACAAGCAATATTCAGTTGGTGCTATGAAACGTCACTGTCTGTGTTATTGAAATCATTTACCTTAGAAAAATCCTGATAGGAGAGGCTATGTAATGGAACACCTAGCATTTCCTGAGTACTTGACTATAGCCAGGTCATTCCCTACAAACTTATGTTCCATCAACTAATAAGCAATGGCTCTAAAGTATAAAGTTCTGCATGACATCAGCACTCTGTCCTGATTGGCTCGATGCCTGCTCTATTAAAAATGAAGAAAGCATCTACTTCCTAACTGGGAGTCAACCAGGAAAAGTTTAATTGAATGTCACCAGATAGCAAGGGCACACTGGGATCAAGTGATTGTGATAGATAAAATTAGAATACTAAGGTGAGATTGAGTTCTGACGTGCTTTGTTGCCATTGGGATCTGGCCTGTGACAATGAAAGCAAGAGAGAGGCAACCTAGAATGAGTTGTATCATTAGGGCTGTGAGGAAGGAAAGACCCTGGAGGGAAAGCTAGGTGGGGAAAGGAGCCCGATGATCTTAAGAAGGACATCTACTTAAATAAAACTATGCTGCACAGAAGTTATGTGCTTTTCAAGACATGCATGGCACTCCATGCTGTAGGCTGTTTCAGTTCAAGCCCGTGTTGTGGTACTGCATCTATGCCTGGCTGGCTGCTACTATGATTTGCTTTGTGAACCTATTTTTGAAGTGTTAAATCCCCTCACTCTTTTGCTCATCCTCCCCCTATAACCTTCAGAAATATGGCAGTACCTATATAGAAAGAATGTCTCATGAATAAGAATCCAGATATTAAGTTTTACATCATTACAAAAGTGGCTTTATAACCTCCCATCACAACTAGGAAAATGCTCACCTCTGTGACTCTGGTCTGAGCCTCTTGGAAACAGAAGTGTGATGAACTTGAATCCATCCACATTAGTAATAGTATGAAAAAAATTGATTATGGGAAAGGAGCCAATTCATAGAAACATTGACTTTAAGACAAGCTTTTAACATACATGTTTCCTCATACTCAGACCAGAGGTTCATATGCAAAAGCTTAGTACCACCTAATACAATAACTCCCATAATTGCTGAAATATGGTTAGCTTGGAGAAACATCCTTTGAAATTGTCACCAGGCTCTTCTTTGGGAAGCAGGGAGTGAAGGGTGCTTCATTTCATCTGCCTGTTGGGTAATTTAGGCTTTTTTCACAAGAGATTTATGCTCAGCCTCTTTTCTTTGATTATCTCCCTACTCTAATGTCTTCCTCTGGAAGCACCTTTATGTCTGAATGTGTACATAGTTTTCCAAAATGTCTTCATTGAGAAATTCTCCTCGATTAAGACTGAGAAAACACAATACTTCAAAAAAAAAAAAAGTAACCACTGTTACAGTATTAAGTAGATACTGCCCAGGTTTGGTGGATGTAATTTCAAACAATATATTTTTTTCTCTTTTACTTCCCATGTTGATATTGGTGGAAAGATGTTACATAGATGTATTTTGATATTAAACTTTAGCAATGTACATTTCCCTCTACGTGGAGCTATCATTCATAAGCAGAAACACAAGGAAACAGTATGATTTCTAAGTGGTTCTTGGCAGGTGACATTGGAATAGCACAAAAGATAGTTATCGTAATAGATTTACCTCCTTTCACTCATGGCTTGTAGGCCTGGCCATGGTGTCAGTCTTCTCTCTGTGAGGACTGACAGGGGCTGAATGTTGGGAGCCTTCAGTTTCTCTTTACACAAGAACTATCTTTGTGCCTCTATTATTCCACCAGCATTTTTGCTTTATGAATATCTGTTGTCTCTTAATGTACCTTTCACTAAGGGGTTTAAAGTAGAATCGTTGCTTTATAACTAAGCTCATGATTAATGTGGGATTATGTTTGAAAATTACAATTTAAGTTGGGTTCTGATATATTTAAAACAATTGTGGTAAAATTTATAAACAAATCAACTTCTCAACTTTTTATATACATGCAATACTACAAAGAAATATTCTTCCAAATTAACTTTTTTGGTTAATAAATGAATATTAATTTTGTACAAAACTGTATTGCTGAGTGTTTTTTTTTTAGCACTATACATTAGATTTCCTCACTCAAGTGTACTCTTCTCTTTAGTAATTATAATCAGGGATTTAGATGGTAATTTATTAAAAATATTTCTCAGAGTCCAAGGAGATGGATCAGTGGATAAAGCACTTGCTGCACAATGTGAGGGTCAGAGTTTAGATACCCAATACCCACATAAAAGCAGGAAGGGTGCAGTGTGATGTGTGTAATCCTAATATAGGAGGAAAAGAATCTGGGGAAGGCTCCACCAGCAAGCTAAACAGCTAGGCGTGATCACCTGAGGAGCTCGAGACTGGACCAAAGGGTCTGCCTCAGTAAGTAAAGCAGAGACTCATCTATGGATGCACAGTGTCAACTTCTGGCCTCCATGTGGACATGCATACATCCTCTTGTGTGCATACACATGTGTACAAATGTGAACTCACACATACACATGGAAAATAGTTAAATAGAACTTCTATAATGCCTTTGACAAAGACATTCTCATGGAACCCTGTATCTGTCTTGGATCCTCAGTCATGGTACTGTTCACTTTACACATTCATTTGGTCAACACTGGGTCATCTGTGTATGTGCCATTGAACATGCAGCCAAGAATCCTATTTTCTAGTATTTACAACACACATTTTATATATGTAGAGATGTTTCTATACACCAAAGTGACCATGCACACTTACAGCTCTCAGTACTCCAAGATTCGGTAAAGATGTGAAGCCTGGTCACTATAGGCTAGTCCATGAGTCTATGTTCACTAAGCTATTCTCATAGTAATGAAATACCCTAAACGCATTTTGAGAGTGGGTCTCCATGGCTACAAGATGCATGATTCATCCTCTTTATTTTCATTTCTACTATGAGTTACTTTAAGTGATTTTTTTTTCTGTAGATTCAGAAATTTTCGTAAAAGAAATTTTTGTAACTTACTTTTACAGAAGTTCTTAACATCTGGTTTTGGATAAATGTTCTACAGATATAGCTATATTATAGCATTGAAAAACCTAATCTGAAAATTACTTAAAACTCAGAGCGCATAGGTGAAAAAAACTGACATATCAGATTACAAGGTAGTTGAAATCTATGGATTAAGTCAAAAGTTGTGTCCTGTCAAAGGTAAACAATATTTTAAGTTCCTAAAGTATAATGATAAAGAGACATTCCTAATAGATGCTACGGTTAAAGGAACACCCACATACTCAGCAGCACAAACATATTGGCTTTCACTTGGAATCCAACCTCAAGGATATTTCAAACAGGTTGGATTGCTTTGAAGAGTCTAACCAAGTCTACATCTGGAAGCAGCTGTATATCATAGGTTTTGTGGTATTTACTTTTCCCTTTCAGTAGCCTACAGAGTACTTTTCCATAACACACAAGAACCTAAGGGTATAGGTTCTGTGTTGGCACCAGTCGGGGCTCCCCATGTTCAATTGTCCAATGAGTTCTTTGGGTGTTGTCTTCAGCAATAGGCTGTGCCTTGCTGTCAGCTTTTGGAAAGCAACCTATTGTCTTGTCAACAGAGTGGGTTATTGGGGGATTTCCATGAGGCTCCTTTGGCAAATACCTCAATTGGATGCAACCCAGTACTAACTAATACTGGGAACTTCTTTGGTGACAGGAGATGGGACTCCATCTCCTTCATTATTTGGAGACTTCATTAGGATTGTCTTAATACTTTGTAGGAAGCTTCCATTGTACTAGTTTTCCATATCCCACCCCTCAAATGAGCCTCAATTCTAGCTGTATCCTTGCACTTTCCCAATCACATCTCCCCTCCCCCTCCCCACCTGATTCTCCCTTTTTCATCCCTTTTACCCCAAGACCACTCAAAATATATTCTATTTCCTCCTCCCAAAGAGATCCATGATTCACCCCCACTCTCAGTCCCTTCCTATATACCTGATCTCTTTGGGTCTACAGATTGTATCTTGGTTATCGTTTATTTATTCTGCTGTACTCAGATTAGTGCCTTATTAAGCCACCATCAGAGAAGCTTCCTCCTGCAGCAGATGACAATTCAGATATTACACACATACACACACACACACACACACACAGAGAGAGAGAGAGAGAGAGAGAGAGAGAGAGAGAGAGAGAGAGAGAGAGAGAGAGAGAGATTGGAACAATTCTAAATGGAATGCCTCCATCAAATCCTGGTCTTCAGAGCCCAGGGAACCATGTGGAAGAAAGGCATAAAGAGTGTGGGAACCAGAGGAGATGGATACCAGCAGGACAAGGCCTTCTAAATCAACTGAGCAAAGCTTATATGAACACACAGAGACTAGAGACTAGGGCATCAAGCACAGGTCTGACAAGGGTCTGCCCCAGGTCCTCTGTGCACATTTTATAGCTTTCAATTTACTATTTTTGAGATTCCTGAGTGTATAAACAGGTAGAACTCTGATTCTTTTGCTTCTTGGGCTCTTTTCTTCTGGTGATTTGTCTTTAAAATGGCATTTGTTTGCTTGTTTGTTTGTTTGTTTGTTTGTTGTGAGAGCTAAGTCATAGGAAACCAAGAGCCAGAGACTGGCTGAAATAGTGTGACCATAGGTAGTAGGCCATAGCACATGCTGCTCTTTACCTCTCCTAGGTGGGTGCTGTGTACATTCCTTGAGTTAGGGATAGGAACCAACCTATATTAGAGTCCATTTCCTCTTAGTGGAATTCTAAACGTTGGTTTAAG
Organism: Grammomys surdaster; assembly: GCF_004785775.1. Taxonomy (NCBI): domain Eukaryota; kingdom Metazoa; phylum Chordata; class Mammalia; order Rodentia; family Muridae; genus Grammomys; species Grammomys surdaster. The sequence continues at coordinate 9,082 of NW_021616998.1, forward strand.
AGATTGGCAAATTTTATTCATTTTTGAAGAACCTGATAAGCTATTTTAAAATTACATCTACATCGGGTCATGAACTCATAAGAATGTTTAGAAGTCTGACAGTTCACCAGCCTCAAAAGCAGCATACTTCTGTTCAGTTAATGCAAAACATTTTAAAAACAAGTGTGGCAACCAGGCTCAGTTATAGCATGTAATGGCATTAGTTACAAACACATTTTTGTCTCCACATTGACTCATCCAAATTCATGTAAGGTATCTTCTAGAATCAGTCCATCTCTTATGACAAGGAGCCACTTATAAGTCAGGTTTCTCAGCTTCCCCAATTACTCTCTTTTCTGATCTAGACATTATCTTGGTCTTCCTATGTCAGTGGAGTAAATTAAGTCTTGAATTTAATATACATAATATTAAAATGTCACACATGTATCAAACAGTATCTTTCACATTGTAGTATTTATTATACATGGCCCTTAAAATACTTTAATGGAAATAATGTCAACATATAAGAGTGATGCAAAAGGAAGAGAATATACCTGTTTACTATTTACCTTTTACATTTCTTGATTATTTCTTAATAGTCTGTTTTGCATCACTCTAAATCTGTGACATTTGTCTCTAAGCAGAATATGAATTTTTACTATTTTATACTTTTATTTAGTCAGTTAATATAAGTTTGAGGCTCCCACTAAATTGAAAGTAAAAGATATGGGTGGCAAAGGATGATTGCATAGTGTTCAACTTTACCATTAAGGTGAATAAAACAAAAAGATTTTATTTATTTATTTATTTATTTAGCAGCTGACAACATCCCAGAATGCCTAAGTTGTGGGATAAAAGATAAAATACTGTTGGCAAATAAAACTATTTAGAAATGAAGACTTTCATTCAATTAAAAATTAGAAAAATAGTCTATACAGCAAAATCCAAGGAATGATTTTGGACACCAAGAGAACCCATAATAGCCAAAGGTTCTCTGTAGCCACAAAGTTGAAGAATAATCAGACTGTGAAAATAGACAAGCACAAAAAGAATAATTGCGGACAAGTACACCTAAAGGAGAGGGTAGGAACACTGTACACTCTACAAGATTCTCAGTTTATAAGGTTACAAAATTCTTTAAATGATACAGTTTATTTATTTGAGTCAATTTTTTCAATGTAATGTACACATATATGGATTTGGGGGAAAATATGATGTCATATATTGTCCTTCATGGCTCACTTTAGCATTGTTCATGACCTACCTACTTCTTTGTCCCCTTAGATCAATTCCAGAAAACTCATCTCGACTTTCTTTATGACAAGAGCCATATATCAATATTAGACCAACATCAAGGTGATGTTTAAATAACTATGAGCTTTGTGAGGTGGCTAGTATTTAATATAGATTATAAACAATTCATACTGTAGGTATTTGACAGATCAGAGACTAATGCATGAGTTATCCCATTGTATAGGCTAATATTTAAAAAGAACCTGAAACAATGTACATTTTCATCAGTAGCAGGCTTTGAGAAGAAAAAAGAAAGGAGAGAATGGACTGAAAAATCAAATCCCTCAAAATTATTCACTTATTAACCCATTGTTGAAACTGACATGCTGGACAGTCTTTTCTTCTCTAACATTTCATGTTACTTTGAAACAATTTCAGGGGTACCATCTGTTTTTAGTGTGTCTCTAAACTCTAAAGACTTTTTCTAATAAACCTATAATACAATTATATCTTTTTTTTTTCTTTTTTTTTTCTTTTTTTTTTTTATTGGATGATTTATTTACATTTCCTATGTTGTCCCCTTACCCCATCCCCCACCACCCCCTCGGAACCCCCAATCCCCTCGCCCCTCCTCCTTCTTCTCTGTGGATGTAACCTCTATCTACACCCCCCACTCCCACCTCCCCACCCTCAAAATTCCCACCCCCTGGGGCATCCAGCCTTCATGAGGTCAAGGTTCTCTTCTTCCACCTATGCCCAGCAGGGCCCTCCACTTTTACATATTCAGCTGAAGCCCTGGATCCCCCCCTAAGTGCTCCCAGGCTGGTGGTTTAGACCCTGGGAGCTGTGGTTGGTTGGTATTGTTGCTCTCCTCATGGTGCCACAAACCCTTTCAGCTCCTTCAGTCTTCACTCTAACTCCTCTATTGAGAACCCCATGATCAGTTCAATGGCTAGTTGTGAGCATCTGCCTCTGAATATGTCTGACTCTTGAAGGCCTCTGAGGAGATATCCATATCAGGCTCTTATCAGCATGCACTTCCTGTCTTCCACATCAGCATCTACCTTTGGTGATTGCACATGGGATAGATACTCAGGTGGAGTGGTCTTGAGATGGCCCCTCCTTCAGTTTCTGTCCCTCACTTTGTCTCCATATTTGCTCCCTTGAGTATTTTGTTGCTCCTTCTAAGAAGGACCGAATCACCCTCACTTGGTCTTCCTTCTTTATGGGCTTCATGTGGCCTGTGAGTTGCATCTTGGGCATTTCAAGGTTCTAGGCTAATATCCAATAATCAGTGAGTGAATACCATGTGTCTTCTTTTGTGATTGGCTTACCTCACTCAGGATGATAATTTCTAGTTCCATCCATTTACCAAGGAACCTCTCGAATTCATTGTTTTTAATAGCTGAGTAATACTCCATTGTGTAAATATACCACATTTTTTGAATCCATTCCTCAGTTGAAGGACATCTGGGTTCTTTCCAGCTCCTGGCTATTATAAATAAGGCTGCTATGAACATAGTTGAGCATATGTCCTTGTTATATGTTCGAGCATCTTCTGGGTATATACCTAGGAGTGGTATAGCTGGATCCTCAGGTAATGCTATGTCCAATTTTCTGAGGAACCGCCAGACTGATTTCCAAAGTGGTTGCACCATCTTGCAGTCCCACCAACAATGGAGGAGTGTTCCTCTTTCTCCACACCCTTGCCAGCATCTACTATCACCAGGCTTTCCTCAAACTCACAGAGATCTGCCTGCCTCTGCCTCCCAAGTGCTAGGATTATGACATGTGCCGCTATTCCTGGCAGGATATTCTTTCACAGTATGTTAAGATACATAGCCACAAAGGCTCAGGCACAGATGTCTTTTTCTGAATAGATGCATATACACTATTGTACAGGAGCAGGCAACTAATTAATACTGCGATTGTGTGTTAACTTATGAATTAGCAAATTCATAAATTGTTAAATATATGCAATAATTGTTATTGACATTATGGTGATGAGACTGAAATAATGAATCATCTTCCTTTCACTTCAAAGGCTTCATCTGTAGTTCCTTTTATACTATGTCACAAACATTTCTATTCTTGCGGCATGGTGGTGTGGGTAAATAACTTACCTTGGAAAAACATTGATAATTTAACCAACATTCACCTTTAGTGAAGAAAGTAAATTTATAAGGTAAATTCCTTTCTTGAAATTTAAAGTAAATCTGATATTCCTAGTTTTCTTTTTCTTTTGAGTATTTACAACTTATTATCGAGACAAAACTTACTTTAAAACTAAGTAGTAATCCTCAAATAGGAAAATATGGTTTTCATCTGACTATGCTTTCTCTCCACCTCAGTGTTCTTTGTAGTTTATAGCATGTTTCTTTTATGATATCAATTATCTATCCATACCTATTCATCGCTAGGCCTTTTAAAGACAGGTGCCAAATCATAACAAATAAAATTTCATTCCTACATATACATGAAAAATGAAAATGAACTCATTTGAGTCTGAGAAAACATCTAACTGTGGTAATACATAAAGCAGAGAACAATGTGGGATTTTCTTTAACGGAGAAAACAAATTTGTTTTTGCATGAGTATGAAACTAAAACAAAAGTTCATTTTGCTGTCTAATTTCCATCCATCCTTCATGGGTTAAAAAGAAGATAAATGTGAAATAGGAAAAGAACCTTGTTTAATCACTTCTGTATTGATTTGAGGAAAATATATAAGCGAAAGGGGACTTCAGAGTAAAGTAGAATGGTTAGGCTTGTAAAAAACATGTAGCCATCAGATTAAAGTTGCATAAAAGACACCCAGTCTTACATCACCAGTGCAGATGCACTTGTGGCACCCAAGCATGCTGCTTTCTATCTCTATATTTATTGCACATTTATCATATCCCAGGACACTGTGGTGAGAGCCATACCTATTTTTTGTATCATACATGCTTGACATTAATTTGGGTAATATAGAGAGGTACATATGGCTCTTCATTCTAATTTATGATGATAAATTAGGCCTGAACAGGGCTGGTGGTTAAGGCAAGAATGATTATATTTAGAATCCAGTGAAAAATGGTTCATCTTTAAAGGTATTTTTATAGGGATATGGGCTACTTAATAAGATATCGTTAGAAGTCAGGGAGAAAGGTGTGAAGAGAGAGGTTAAAAAGAGAGAGGTGATTAATAATATCACCTCTTATTAAGTAAAATAAAGCTAATATCATGTGTATGCAATATGTGAAAGTGCAGACATTATAGCATATTGAAAAGGAGAGACATCATTTCAAGGAGACACATTTTATTTTATTGTAAAATTACTAAATCTATTCCAGTTAAATGCTATAATTTCAACATTTACTATAGTAATGCACATTTTCTAGAATTATTAAGGCTAATTTTCTTAGCATCACTAAATGATTTGGTACTTAGTAGTTTTTAAATGTAAATGTCGAGGTTACCTGTGAGCATCATCCAGGAATGTACTAGAAATACCAATTCTTGGGTGCTGCTGCAGACCTTCTAACTCAGCATACGTACTCAGTATAATTTCCCACTTCATTTATGTGCTTTGATACAGATTATTTCCACGTCTGTCTTGCTTTTCACCCAAGCTCTAGGTCTCCACCATTAGTGATTACTAACAACTGAATATCTCTGAGCCTCCCCGACTGGTACCTTTGTCACCTCCAAAGAGACACACTTAATCTCATTCACTATGTGCCCTATACCAAGTAAGAACATCATACTGTTTTCAAAGTTAAGCATCTTTGATTTAGCTGAAATTAATATCTTTTTAAAGAAGATGATATACATGATCATTATTGACAACTCTATTAACCCTAAGATATTGACACAAGTTGAGATATCACAATAAATATTCACAATTATTATGTGCCAGTATAAATAAAAATTATAGACAAATATAGTTATCAATTTTATTCCAGTTCTGCAATAGTTATGACTTTCACTCAAAGTTATCTTATAATGTCAATGTATTATTTCATTACCCATTAAAAAAGCCTTGGGATACTACAGTTCTGCAACAGCTTCCTAGTAGGTCTTAAATCTCTGCATTTACTTCCCAGCTAATATTAACCTCACTTCTGAGATTTAGTGTGCCTTCCCAAATTTGAGGGCCACTCCATACATAAAAGCTGTCAAAGATTCCTTAGGGCTTTCAAGATGAAGCATAAACTCTGGCTTAGGGCATACAGCCTCTCAATTTTTACAGTGTCTCAGTGAACAAACAAGTGAATTCTATGCCATGTGCAAAACAGTTATACCTGGAAATCAGCATCATGATGCTATAGCCAAGGTAAGAAATCCATAGGCAGCAATTTGCCTAAGATATACACAGTTGTGAAAGGACCTGAAGGAAGACTCTAGATAATGGTTAAGAGCACTGGCTGCTCTTGTGGAAGACCTAGGTTAAACTCGCAGCACCCACATGGAAGCTCGCAACCATCTGTAACTTTAGTTCCAGGGGATCCATACCGTCTTCGGGCTCTTGCAGGTATGCATGTGATGCACAGACATATGTACAGGGAAAACACCCATACAAAACTAAAGTAAATAAATAACACTTAAAAGGATTTGGAAGATACATTTGTTTTTATTTGCTGTGGTAAGAAAAAAAAAATGATTCTAGGCTCAAAGCAGTCCAAGCTGCTATTCTATACTCTGCCAAAAGCTATTTAGAAATTTCTCATAGGTAAATTCAAGGCAATTCCCACATGTAATTTCAGGAACATCTCTTTTAAGTATATTATTGAAAGTAACCATAAACCAATAAAATAAATGTTTTTTGATGACAACAAGATATAATTGTATTAGAATGGCTACTCCAGCTCGTTTCTTGGGACCATTGGCTTGAAAAATTGTTTTCCACCCTTTTATTCTGAGGTACTGTCTGTCTTTGTCACTGAGGTGCGTTTCTTGTATGCAGCAAAATTCTGGGTCTTGTTTGTGTATCCAGTCTGATAGTCTGCGTCTTTTTATTGGGGAATTGAGACCATTGATGTTAAGAGATATTAAGGAAAAATGATTGTTGCTTCCTGTTATTTTTGTTATTAGAGGTAAAGTTATGTTTGTATCTTTTTTGGGGGTTGTTGGA
>NW_021616999.1:0-1544 GCF_004785775.1 Grammomys surdaster
GTTCCTCTTTCTCCACACCCTCGCCAGCATCTACTATCACCTGAGTTCTTAATCTTAGCCATTCTGACTGGTGTGAGATGGAATCTCAGGGTTGTTTTGATTTGCATTTCCCTGACGACTAAGGATCCCGAGCATATCTTTTAAAAATGATTCCTAATGACATTCTGCTATACACATAAGTCAGTGTCTTGCTCAGCCATCATCAGAGACTCTTCTTCCTGCAGTAGATGGGAACTAACACAGGGACTCACAACTGGACTGAAGAGGGAGAGACCTTGAAACAGTGAATACTAAATGGGATGTCTTCATCAAATCCTTCCCTTCAGGTTCAGCGAAATATGTAGAATAGGAAGCAAAAAGATTGTAAGAGCCAGAGAGATTGGATTATACAATTAAGAAAACAGTGGCCTCCAAATACAGCAGTACTAACACATGCAATCTCACAGAAACTTCATAGAACCAAAACAGATGGGATCCTAGTGCTGAGATGGGAAAGTAGAGATGAGTTTCCATCTCGTATCAAAAAGATATCTCCAACTGACAATTACTTTCAAAGGAATAATTAGCTTCTCCAAGGGAATCTCACTGGGTATACAAGCCAGGTCCCATGCCAAGCAAAATGAAGTCAAACATATTTTTAGAGATTTTCTGTATCTAATTTCTTTGGGCATTTTTTTAACCTTACTTCTCCTAATATATGTTTGTTTGTAGATTATGACTTCTGATTTGAGTTTTTATGGATTTTGTGTATGTGAGTGCTTATGTCCATGTATATGCAATTTTCATGCTCTTTAATATTTTTCTACATTAATTCATTCATTTTGATTCATCTTTGTTTGTTTTTTATTGTCTATTTGAGGGAGACAGAGACAGAGACAGAGAGAAAGAGAGAGAGAGACAGAGACAGAGAGAGGTGGGAGTGGATTTGGGAGGAGATGAGGGAGAAAAGACCATGATTAGAATATGTTACATTAAAATAATTTGCTTTTCTATAAAAATAAATTTAAAAATGTGAACTCAGAATGTCTATTGTAGAAATGGACAAGGTAAGAAAGGGAGAATAAAGGGTGCAAAATTTTTATTCCAACGTAGAGTTTTATCAGTCTGGATGCTGTCAGGGAACAGCTGGTACTCTGAGCCCTGGTGACTTAAGACTGTTTATTGAAAAAAGTACCTGCGTTTATAAGGTTTTGTGAGGACTTTGGGGAAATTATAAAACAGTGAACCATGGGCTAGAACTAGTAACAGTAAGAGGCTGCTACTCCTTTGTTGAAGTCTAATCAGAAAAGGAGAGAAAATGACATTTGGAAACTGGATCCAGGACTCACTTGGCAGAGTGCTTGTATAGTGAACACAAGGCCCTGGATTCAATACCTATACCACAAAACCCTAAACTCAAAGCAAAGAAACAAGTATAACAACAACCAATTGTAAACTATTTGCTCATGTCTTTGTAGCATTTTGTCAATTCTTCTTCTTCTTCTTCTTCTTCTTCTTCTTCTGCTTCTGCTTCTGCTTCTGCTTCTGCTTCTGCTTCTGCTTCT
>NW_021616999.1:1554-7550 GCF_004785775.1 Grammomys surdaster
CTTCTGCTTCTGCTTCTGCTTCTGCTTCTGCTTCTGCTTCTGCTTCTGCTTCTGCTTCTGCTTCTGCTTCTGCTTCTACCTCCTCTTCTTCTTTATGTATTTTTTTAAGCCTTGGCATGTCTCTTGTCTACTGCCACATCTTTTTCTGCTACAAACTACTCTCCATAGTGTACTTCTTATAGTAATTTATTTAAACAAATGTTATAGTGATAACTATTTCTCTCAAATACAACTTTTTCTTCCTGGGATTGTGGAAAATTATACTAACCAGCTATTACATAGAAAATACTCTGACTCTTTGAAGCATCATAGACAGAAAAGAAAAACATGAAAATGATGGAAATTGCATGGAACATTGTGTAAGTGGGAAATAATTCTTTCTTGTTTTAAATTATTGAAATTTCTTTACCTTTAATACTCAAATTTGTCTTGTTTGAAGCAGGTATTGTTACTCACATTTCTTTCATAATATTCTTTTTAATACTATATTTATACTATTATTAGTATTTTGTGTCCCTCAAGCTTCATCAATTCAATGCCAAACTTTCTAATGCAAAAAATTGAGGCAAACTCTGTTCAATGAGTTCTAATTTTGAATTTCCAGTTACTCACTAGGTATCCACTCACTCACATGCTTTTGAGACATGAGGAGGCCACATGTAGAAAAGGATCTATCTGAATAATTTACATATATTTCAAATATAAGCTTTTCAAAGCTGATCTCTAAATCTCTTTCTTCTATAGCATTCATTCAACATTTGATTTAGATTCTAAACTCCTCTCATTTTTGTATACTGCTTCCTCTCTAAATCCTGTTGGTTTTACGTCATAATAAAGTTTTCTAAGTTCTCCTTCAATTCTATAATAGTCTACCACTATTGTTTCCATTTGAATCTTTTTTCTTTGACTAATGCAAATAGTCTTCTTACTTTTCTCATCAATGTAACAGGCTAGCTGACAGAAACAACATAAGGCATAAAGGATTTATTTTAGCTTATGGTTTGCAGAGATATCAGTCCATCATATTGGAGAAGTTTACATGGCTATGGTGGATTTATTTTTGGTAGTGAAAGCTTGTAACATGGTTCATTCCCATCTTGATTGGTTAGGAAGCAGAGATGGAGATATCAGCATTAAGACTCACTTTTCCCCTGCAAGAGACCAACTTCTACTGGCTAGTTCACAGTCTGAAAGGTTCCACACCATCCCCAAACAGCGACGTCAGTTGGGAATCAAGTGTTTCAAGTGTAACTCATATTTCAGATTCAAACCATAACAAGTTTCCAAGTAGCTTTTTTGTTTTCGATCTCAGTTGCTTCAAATCTCTTTCCAGTTCAATCAGATGACCAGGTTATGATTATGCCCTTAGTTAGAGTACATCATTCTCTCCTCATGCCTCACAGGATAAAGTACAAACATCTTATCAAGGCTTTCCATTAATATTCTCAGCTGCCTTTACTTTGGTCTCCAGTTTCCTACTGAATTGTGTTAACAACTAACTTGCTCTAAAAGTTCTCACTAAATGTTACAAAAATGTCTTATTGTTTATATTAATGTGTTCAAAATAGTCTTCATCTTTGTATTGCCTATCCAGTGAAAAATGACATCTGTGTAGCCTGGGCATTCAAGGTCCTCCCCATCAGTTCCAGGACTTCACCACTATGATGGGAAATTTAGTAAATAGCTTAAATTAAGGATGAGCATGTCAAAAATTGCTTAAGTGACTCATGCTGCTTATTCCTTCAAATTCATTTCAAAATGAATGAAGCTTAGATGAAGCAATCCCAACAGTATGAAGGACAATGTGTTGAGACCTATGAAACTTACTGACACTACAATTATTTTCACATATATATCTAACATCTTTTGTGATAAGACACTTTCATATTTAGCAAAGCAAGGCCTGGAAAGTTTAAGAAACTCTCTGAGAATTACAGAATTTGTAAATATTAGAGGTAAATTTCATAGCAATCACATTTATTTACAATATGCGGAGCTCTCTTCTAGAATCCTCAGACTGGACATTACTTATGTCATAATCATATTCCACTCATATTTCCCAATGGAGCCAATATTCACATACTTTGTGAATTACCCAATATCTGGTTATTTATTCTTTACACAACTATCTGTAAAGTGGAAATTATCCAAATTGTGCTGAATTAGAATCACATACCATATGTGACTGCTGAGCATTGAAAATGTTAACTAGTCATACTAAAGAATCAAATTTTAACTTTATTTAGATTTAATTATATAAACCTAAATTTAACCACATTTATCTATATGTTCAGGGAGATTGGTGTGCATTCTTATCTGTTTTTAGTATCAGAGTACTATTATTGGCTTTATAAACGAAATTTGGAGCTTCCATTTTCTATTTATGAAATAATTTGAGTAGTATTAATTAAATTTCTTCATTGAAGTTCTAGCAAAACTAGTATATCCATTTGATACTGTGTGCTTATAAATTTATTGCTGGCTATAGATCTGTTTAAATAACTTTTTTCCTCTTGGTTTAATTTTGGTATGTGTTATGCATCTGAAAATTCATCCTTTTTTTTTAGATTTTTCAATTTAGTGAAATATAGCTTTGTTATGCATGTGTGCTTATGTGTGTACACATGTGTGTGCGTGTGTACTCCTACACATTCACATACATGCATGTGTTTGTAGGTATGTGAATGTGTAGGTATATGTAGGTATGGGCACTGATGCCTGTGGAGGTCAGAAGGATCCAAGCTCCTGGAGCTGGAGTAACAGATGGTTGTCAGTTAACAGACCTCAGAGTTTGTGGGTCAGAACTGACCTCAAGAAACTGAACTTAACCACTGACCAATCAATCTCTCTATCTCTAGTAATAGAGCTTTTTAGGTATGTTCTTATGATCTCCAGAATTTCTTTCTTTCTTTCTTTCTTTCTTTCTTTCTTTCTTTCTTTCTTTCTTTTTTTTTTTGGTTTGGTTTTTCGAGACAGGGTTTCTCTGTGTAGCCCTGGCTGTCCTGGAACTCACTCTGTAGACCAGGCTAGCCTCGAACTCTCGAACTCAGAAATCCACCTGCCTCTGCCTCCCAAGTGCTGGGATTAAAGGCATGCACCACCACCGCCTGGCCTGATCTCCCGAATTTCATTGTTATCTATTTTGTCAGTTTTAATATCTCCATTTCCATCTCTAATTTATTAATTTGAGTCTCCTGGCCCCATGTTAATTCAGCTAAGTGTCCTTAAATATTTATTTATCTTTTCAACAAACCAATTCTTTGTTTCAGTGATTCTTTGTATATTTGCAATATCTTTCTTTTTTATTTATTTTTACTCATGCACTTTTTACATTCCACTCACTGCCCCCTCTTTCAGGTTACCTCCTCCAACAATCATTTCCCCCTCCCCCATCCCCTTCTCCTCTGAGAGGATGGAGAGACCCCTGGGTACCCCCCACCCTTGCACATCAAGTCTCTGAGGGGTTAGGAGTATCCTCTTCTACTAAGGCCAGACAAGCCAGCCCAGCTAAAACAACATGTCTCACATACAGGGAACAACTTTTGGGATAGTCCCTACTCCAATTGTTCAGGACCCACATGAAGACCAAGCTGCATATCTACTATGTATGTGCAGGGAGCCTAGGTCCAGCCAGTGTATGTTCTTTGGTTGATGGTTCAGTCTCTGAGAGTCCTGAAGAGTCCAAGTTAGTTGACTCTGTTGGTCTTACTATTGAGTTCTGTCCCCTTCAGGGCCCACTTTCTACATGTCAGAATTTCTTGGCAGGCTTCTTTAGTTTTATATACATACATACATACATACATACATACATACATACATGTGTGTGTGTGTGTGTGTGTGTGTATGGGTATATATACATATATACATATACACATACAAATCCATGGTAATTTATACATATTTATGAGGTACAATGTAATATATAGTTAGTATCTGCAAATGATGTCAGGTTTTGTAAATTACCTATGCTGTCTGTCCTCTAGTTTTTATGTAATAATTTATGTCACCGATTGAACTATGAGCTGTAGAATTCATTAAATCTGTAGCCATATCCTTGTACTAATGCCTTTTAATCTTCTCCTTTCCTTTTAAATCAAGATCACCTTAGGTTTCCTTACCAGCACAATGATGATTCCTGAGCAGCTCATATGTTTAGACTGTCCAGCCTATGGGATAGCTGGGATCCTTAAATTATAAACTTTTGCTTGCAGAAAGTCTTTTTGTTAGTTTCCTATTGGAGCTTTCTGAGCATCATCCCACTAATGTGATATGATCTTGGTTGTCGCAGGCTCTGCCTTCTTGCTTTTTGAATGATCAGAAGATACTTTAGCCTCCTTTTAGAGTTGAAGGTACTGAGGAGCCCTTAGAATCTCTTCTTTGATTATTATTTAGGATTCTTGTACCATTCCAAATAACCATCTAGTCCTTTTGCTTTGGCAAAGAGGAGTCTCTTAGCCATTTTATAGCTTTTGCAGTGTAGACTAGAAGAATATTTGGATTATATCCATTCTATGTCTATTCCTATTTTGGCATACTTTATCTTAGAACTGCATCATAAGGGCTATTATGAGCATAGCCTACTATTATGGCAGGGAATTGGTGTTCTTAGAACATTGATTGATTGATGGAATCTTAGGGGACTCTTAGCACCCTTTTGGTATTACTTGTGCATTGTACTAGCATCTTGTGGTTTCTCCTTGATAGAAGTTTGTCCCAGTTCTTGATGTCTAACAGATATCTAGCCTTCTGAGAAAATAAGGGGACATTCTCATGCCTTCTTTTTTTTTTTTGCTTTTTGCATAGCTAAAGTAATGTTGGCCCTTCAAGACATAAGATTATCAACTCCTTCCTTTGCTTAGCATGTCATCAGATGATACACTCAAGAGACATTTGCTGCCACAGAGCCTGCAATATGCCATTTTGACTCAGTGGTAAGCCAAATAGAGTTCTTTCTCTTCATGAGTACCCTATATGAAGTATGTTTTTATAGTTGTGAAAAACTGATAATACATCATCCTAATGGAAATAACTGGTGAATAAGTAAATAATATTCTGGCCATAAAAAGAATCACAATTTGATATATATGGGATGCATAAACCTTAAACATTTCATGTACTTAAAGGAAATTAGATGTAAAAGACAATTGTGTGATTCCATTTATACTAAAGTTTAAAATAGAAAACCCTCTTACAAAAGAAAGCAGATTGTTAGTTGCTAGGGAATGAGGAAAATGGGAAATTTGAAGATATAAAATTTTTTTGAAAGTAATAACTGCCAAGATTTCAATTAATAAAGAGGAAGCACATTCAGCTACTAATTTAACATGGTAAAACAAGGTGTAATGGCACATACCTGAAATATTAGCATTTGAAAAATTGAAATAAGATTATGGATCAAAGCCAGCCTGCATAATATAATAAACTCCAGGTTATCTTGAGCTGTATAACAAGACCATATGTCAAAAATATTAATTTTATGTTATATGATTATATCAATAAAAAGTAAAGCAAAACATATTTGCTTGTTATGGAATAGTTTCCATGGTCACTACAATGAAACATTTTTTAGATTAGTGTTTTAGAATCAGAATAAAAAATATGGACTGATATATAACTGCAACAAACTTCAAAAGTAAGGGTTCTTATACACTAAACACAAAATAGTTGATCTTTCAAAAGTATATTTAAAAAGGTCATTTCTCCCTTCTGCCCCTGCCTGGTCCGCTGGGCTGGAGCAGACACAGAGTTGGTCTGCTCCTGTCCTGTGGAGAAACTGAATCCTGAGTCATCCAGGAGCCACTGCACTCAGAGCAGCTGCAAGCCCTGAACACCCCATCACACCTGAAAAGCAGGATTCAGAATTAAAATCACTTCTCATGATGATGATAGAGGATTATAAGAAGGAATTAAGTAACTCCCTTAAAGAAATACAGGAGAGTACAAGTAAACAGATAGAAGCCCTTAAAGAGGAATCACAGAAATCCCTTAAAGAAATG
>NW_021617000.1:0-6864 GCF_004785775.1 Grammomys surdaster
ACGAAACAAAAGAGTCTAAGAAAGAAGACCTAGTATTTATATTCTGGGCTCCTGAAAGTGCACCGTTAAAAAGCAAGATGATTTATGCTAGCTCTAAAGATGCCATTAAAAAGAAATTTACAGGTATTAAACATGAGTGGCAAGTAAATGGCTTGGACGATATTAAGGACCGCTCGACACTGGGAGAGAAACTGGGAGGCAGCGCTGTAGTTTTCCTTGAAGTAAAGCCACTATAAAGTAATAGCCAAGTGCCATTGGATCTTAAAGGGGCTTACATTTATTTCTCCAGCTCAGTCCACTGGAATTGTATTAGGTTTTGGTTTTTGTTTCTTCCCTTTCCACTGGTCCCGTTCAACACAATGAATGAATGAGTAGAAGAAGCCTGTCAGTGATTGCCATTAGACTGTTTGATACAGTTACTTTTCTGTAGAGCCCAAGGAATGCCTTCCCATCTTATTTTAGCCAAAACAGCTGGTTACATGCCTTCCTTGCAGTGAACACTACAATGGATGGGATTGTCAGTGTGAATAGCTTAGAGTACTACAAAGGGTAAGCTAATCGAATGCCTTGAAAGTATTATCCACTGGTCATATGGGAAAAGTGTTTCAGTATTATTTATAGTTGCACTTGACTACAGCTCTCTGAGGCACTGGAGCATCCGTACACCTCACCTGCCTTGGCAAGCCTATTTTTGTGACATGGCAGCACAGATTTAACACTATTCGTTAGAAGCACTTTTATTTTGTAATGCGTTTAATCCCTTATAAAGAATGCCAATTAAGTTTCATTACCTGTCATCAATTTATCCTACTGTCTCAGTGTTCATTCTTCTTACCTGCATATTTTCTTCAAAGAAATAGCTGTGTTGATGTCTTTGGTTTCCCAATGAGTGTACACTACTGTATAATTATAGGAGTTTTATGTTTACCATATGAGTCTTGAAACACTACAGACATTTTGAATATCAGAACTGATGGCAATTTCTGTATAAAAGAGCCTTAAATGGAACATTGTTTTTGAGATCAAACCCCCTACCCTCACAAAAGTGGCCACGTTGCAATAAAAATTGTGGCAGATTACAAAAAAAAAAAAAGAATTAGCTTCCCAATTCTTCACAGCTAGTTTTGTTGGTTTGGATTTTTGCTTACTTGTTTACTTGCTTGTGATTAATTTTTTCTTTGATTTTGTTTTTTTTTTTTCTTCTTAAACTCTTGATCCCAGAGATGTGCCCACCCTCCCTATCAGGAACCACACCCACAACTCTGATGCAAGCAGCCTTCCACAAAACTGCAGCTGTTAGGATGCCAGGACCTACCCTGCACAGCTTCCCCACAAGCTTGCTGCCAGTCTAGACCAGAACTTGATGTAGTAGCACACTACATCTGGGTTCTGAACCCTTGAGAGACAAGTGTCCCTGCCTAACTTCTCACATTGTCAGTCTATCCCCCTGAGCTAAAAATGAACAAAATTAACCAATCCCTCTGAAATCAGATGCTCAGAACAAAGATCCAAAACAAAGAAAAACTAAGATAAAATGCCCCAGCTCATACACCAAACCATATATGTGTCTCATAATATGGGCAATTTACATGATACCCAAGATACAGAATTGAAAACCCAGAGTCATGAACAAAGAAATCAAAGGTTTTAAATCTTGTAAATCAACACAAAGAGGACAGAAACAAACTGATTCCTGGGCAAGAAAAAAATAGCAGATGCCTGAAGGTAGTGAGGACAACATAGGATATGAAAACTCAGTTCAATAAGTGGTTAGAAACACCAACAACAACAACAAAATAAACCCTGAAATGCAAATGCAGTAAGGTGAATAACACTAACTCATAGAGGACCTGGGGAGACAGATCATCAGACTTGAAAAAAAGGAAGAGCAGCTGGATGCCTCAGGCAAAGAAAATGATGAATTCAAATGTTAGGTTAAGGCACAGTATTATTTACTGCTTGAAGGGTGAGGTAAAAAAGAGAAAGTCCTTTGGAAAACTGTCTAGATTTTTGTCAAAAAGGAAAAAGAAAGAAAACTAGAATTAGAACTACAATACATACTGTACTGTTTGACCATTTGTTTATAGATGGTTTCCTGATTGTTCTAATAATTCTCTATGTACAACCATGCATATCTGCATATGCTGGGAAAAGGAGACTCTGGAAGTACCCAAGTCTCTTTAGAGAGTATAGTAGGAACTCAACTCTTTGCATGAGTATGAGGCCCAGGATTCTCAGGAGACTTCTGAGGTTCAAAATCTGTTGTGATGATTGAGGCAGGTTAAAATGGATTCCATCTCTGCATGGAGGTGAGAGCTCAGAAACACAAGCCCAGACCTGGGGCTCTGTCATTAAAGCACAGAGATCTGAGCCACAGACACCATTCAGATGGCAGATGGCAGGGCTACTTGTCTGTTGAGTGAGGTTTTGTTTTCTTTTTTGTTTTGTTTTTTTTTTTTCACTTTTATTGCATATTTTCTTTATTTACATTTCAAATGTTATGCCCTTTCCAGGTCTCCCCTCTGGATATCCCTTTTCCTACCCCTCTTCCCGCTGCCTCTATGAGGGTGCTCCCACACCCACTCAACCATTCCTGCCTTCCCTCCCTGGCATTTCCCTACACTGAGGAAGTGAACTGGCTCAGGCCCAAGGGCTGCTCCTCCCAATGGTATAGAACAAGGCCATCCTCTGCCACTTATGCAGCCAAAGCCATGAAATAGACAACAAATGCACGTGCTCAAACAATGGGGTATAGAGCTAAACAAAGAATTCTCTCTCTCTCTCTCTCTCTCTCTCTCTCTCTCTCTCTCTCTCTCTTTCGGTTTTTCAAGACAGGGTTTCTCTGTGTAGCCCTGGCTGTCCTGCAACTCACTCTGTAGACCAGGCTGGCCTCGAACTCAGAAATCCACCTGCCTCTGCCTCCCAACTGCTGGGATTAAAGGCGTGTGCCACCACTGCCTGGCTTACACTGTACGTTTGATCCTACTCTAGGCCATTTACTTTTAAAATCCAACTTTATGAAACACTCACAGTTTAATCTTCATTGTGCTCAGAGGATTGAGATAATTGTTATCAATATATTATTTCAAAAATTTTACAGTACTTGAATATTCCTAAAACAAACCACCCTGTGGTCATATAAGACTCTAGCGAGAAGAACCTTAGTTTACCAAAGATCCCTTGAGAGAACCACGTGACACGAGAGATCACTGCAAAATGCAAGAGGAATCTTTACTGTTCCAGCATGCTGGAGTCACTCTGCACCCTAAAAGGAGAGGTGGCCCCATGCTGCTTGGTCAGTTTTGATGTTTTCTTGGATTCAGATTGTGAGAATTTTATTGAGTTTTTTTGTGTCAATATTCATAAGGCAAACTAGTCTAAAGTTCTCTTTGTTGGGATTTTCTGTTTTTGGGTATAAGCATAATTGTGGCTTCATAGAATGAATTGAATATTTTTCCTTCTGTTTCTATGTTGTGGAATTGTTGGAAGACTATTGGTGTTAGATCTTTATTGAAGGTCTGATTGAATTCTGCACTAAACCCATCTGATCCTGGGCATTTATTTATTTATTTGTTTGTTTATTTTTGGGTTGGGAACCTTTTATTAACTGCTTCTATTTCTTTAGGGGTTTGGGGACTGTTTAGATTCTTTATCTGATCTTGATTTAACTTTGGTACCTGGTATATGTCTAGAAAATTGTCCATTTCATTCAGATTTTCCAGTTTTGTTGAGTATAGGCTTTTGTAGTAGGATTTATGATACTTTGAATTTCCTTGGTTTCTGTTGTTATGTCTCCTTTTTCATTTCTGATTTTGTTAATTTGAATACTGTCTGACTAACAGACAGTATTTGAATACAGACTATCCCTCTGGTTAATCTGGCTAAGGGTTTATCTATATTGATTTTCTTAAAGAAGGAGCTCCTGCTTTTGTAGATTAGATGTATAGCTCTTTTTCTACCTGGTTGATTTCAGGCCTCACTTTGATTATTTCCTGCCATCTACCCCTCTTGGGTGTATATGCTTTTTTAATCTAGAGCTTTCAGGTGTCAAACTGCTACTGTATGCTCCCTGCAGTTTCTTTTTTTTTTTTTTTTATTTGATGATTTATTTACATTTCCTATGTTGTCCCCTTACCCCATTCCCCACCACCCTCTCGGAACCCCCAATCCCCTCGCCCCTCCTCCTTCTTCTCTGTGGATGTAACCTCTATCTACCCCCCCCACTCCCACCTCCCCACCCTCAAAATTCCCACCCCCTGGGGCATCCAGCCTTCATGAGGTCAAGGTTCTCTTCTTCCACCTATGCCCAGCAGGGCCCTCCACTTTTACATATTCAGCTGAAGCCCTGGATCCCCCCCTAAGTGCTCCCAGGCTGGTGGTTTAGACCCTGGGAGCTGTGGTTGGTTGGTATTGTTGCTCTCCTCATGGTGCCACAAATCCTTTCAGTTCCTTCAGTCTTCACTCTAACTCCTCTATTGAGAACCCCATGATCAGTTCAATGGCTAGTTGTGAGCATCTGCCTCTGAATATGTCTGACTCTTGAAGGCCTCTGAGGAGATATCCATATCAGGCTCTTATCAGCATGCACTTCCTGTCTTCCACATCAGCATCTATCTTTGGTGATTGCACATGGGATAGATACTCAGGTGGGGTGGTCTTGAGACGGCCCCTCCTTCAGTTTCTGTCCCTCACTTTGTCTCCATATTTGCTCCCTTGAGTATTTTGTTGCTCCTTCTAAGAAGGACCGAATCACCCTCACTTGGTCTTCCTTCTTTATGGGCTTCATGTGGCCTGTGAGTTGCATCTTGGGCATTTCAAGGTTCTAGGCTAATATCCAATAATCAGTGAGTGAATACCATGTGTCTTCTTTTGTGATTGGCTTACCTCACTCAGGATGATAATTTCTAGTTCCATCCATTTACCAAGGAACCTCTCGAATTCATTGTTTTTAATAGCTGAGTAATACTCCATTGTGTAAATATACCACATTTTTTGAATCCATTCCTCAGTTGAAGGACATCTGGGTTCTTTCCAGCTCCTGGCTATTATAAATAAGGCTGCTATGAACATAGTTGAGCATATGTCCTTGTTATATGTTCGAGCATCTTCTGGGTATATGCCTAGGAGTGGTATAGCTGGATCCTCGGGTAATGCTATGTCCAATTTTCTGAGGAACCGCCACACTGATTTCCAAAGTGGTTGCACCATCTTGCAGTCCCACCAACAATGGAGGAGTGTTCCTCTTTCTCCACACCCTCGCCAGCATCTACTATCACCTGAGTTTTTAATCTTAGCCATTCTGACTGGTGTGAGATGGAATCTCAGGGTTGTTTTGATTTGCATTTCCCTGACGACTAAGGATGCTGAACATTTCTTTAGATGCTTCTCGGCCATTCGAGTTTCTTCCGTTGAAAATTCTTTGTTAAGCTCTATACCCCATTTTTTAATAGGGTAATTTGGTTGTCTGGAGTCTAATTTCTTGAGTTCTTTGTATATATTGGATATTAGCCCTCTATCAGATGAAGGATTGGTAAAGATCTTTTCCCAATTTGTTGGTTGTCGTTTTGTCCTATTGACAGTGTCCTTTGCCTTACAGAAACTTTGCAATTTTATGAAGTCCCATTTGTCAATTCTCGATCTTAGAGCATATGCCATTGGAGTTCTGTTCAGGAACTTTTCTCCTGTGCCCAAGTATTCGAGGCTTTTCCCCACCTTCTCTTCTATTAGTTTCAGTGTATCTGGTTTTATGTGGAGGTCCTTTATCCACATAGACTTGAGCTTTGTACAAGGGGATAAGAATGGATCAATTTTCATTCTTCTACATGTTGTCCTCCAGTTGAACCAGCACCATTTGTTGAAAATGCTGTCCTTTTTCCACTGGACAGTTTTAGCTCCTTTGTCAAAGATCAAGTGACCATAGGAGTGTGGGTTCATTTCTGGGTCTTCAATTCTATTCCATTGATCTTCCTGCCTGTCTCTGTACCAATACCAGGTAGTTTTTATCACTATTGCTCTGTAGTACAGCTTGAGGTCAGGGATGGTCATTCCTCCAGAAGTTCTTTTATTGTTGAGAATAGTTTTCGCTATCCTGGGTTTTTTGTTATTCCATATGAATTTGAGAATTTCCTTTTCTAACTCTGTGAAGAATTGAGTTGGGATTTTAATGGGGATTGCATTGAATCTGTAGATTGCTTTTGGCAAGATGGCCATTTTTATTATATTAATCCTGCCAATCCATGAGCATGGGAGATCTTTCCATCTTCTGAGATCTTCTTCAATTTCTTTCTTCAGAGACTTGAAGTTCTTGTCATACAGGTCTTTCACTTGCTTGGTTAGATTCACACCAAGGTATTTTATATTATTTGCAACTATTGTGAAGGGTGTCATTTCCCTAATTTCTTTTTCAGTCTGTTTATCTTTCATGTAGAGGAAGGCTACTGATTTGTTTGAGTTGATTTTATAACCAGCCACTTTGCTGAAGTTGTTTATCAGGTTTAGGAGTTCTCTGGTTGAAGTTTGGGGGTCACTTAAGTATACTATCATATCATCTGCAAATAGCGATATTTTGACTTCTTCCTTTCCTATTTGTATCCCTTTGACTTCTTTTTGCTGTCTAATTGCTCTGGCTAAGACTTCCAGTACTATATTGAATAGGTAGGGGGAGAGTGGGCAACCTTGTCTAGTCCCTGATCTTAGTGGGATTGCTTCAAGTTTCTCTCCATTTAGCTTGATGTTGGCTACTGGTTTGCTGTAAATTGCTTTTACTATGTTTAGGTAGGGGCCTTGAATTCCTGATCTTTCCAAGACTTTTATCATGAAGGGATGTTGAATTTTGTCAAATGCTTTCTCAGCATCTAGTGAGAT
>NW_021617001.1:0-17745 GCF_004785775.1 Grammomys surdaster
CTGGCTGTTGCCAGTAACTGTGGAGGTGGAGTTTAGACAGAATACTAACACTGAGACCTTAGAAACAGGGGATATAAGTTGCTTATTTTCTACCCCTGCTTACCACTGCTTTCATTGTGTTCCATAAGTTTGGGTATGCTGTACATTCATTTCCATCGGATTTTAGAAAGTCTTTCATTTCTTTATTTCTTCCCTGACCAAGTTATCATTGAATAGAGAGTTGTTCCATTTCCATGTGTATATGGCTTTCTCATTATTTTGCTGTAATTGAAGTCTAGCCTTAATCTGTAGTGACTTTATAGGATGCATGAGACTATTTCAGTCTTCTTTTATCTGTTGAGGCTTGCCTTGTGACAGATTATGTGGTCAGTTTTGGAGAAAATGCCATGAAGTGCTGAGAAGAATAATTCATATATGTATATTTGAATAATTTATATTCATACATATACCATATATGCTTATGTTAATATATATACATACATATATACATATGTGTGTATATGTATGTGTGTGTATATATATAAATATATACATAATTGTTTTAGGGTGAAATGTTCCTTATAGAAGAGTCAGAAAGAACTTAAGGAGATTAAGAGGATGGCAACCTCATTGGAAGAAAAACAGTGTCAACTAACTGGATACTACAGAGCTTACAGAGTGTAGGCCAGAAACCAAGAAGCACACAGAGGTTGCTTAATGACCCCAGGCATGTGTGTAGTAGAGGATGGTCTTGTCTGTCCACAATGCAAGAGAATGCACTTAACCCTTTAGACACTTAACGCTCCAGGGAAAAGCAATGTTGGTGGAGGTTAGATTCTGGTGGATAGGTGGGAGGTTGGGTGGGATAGCACCCTCTCAGAGGAAGTAAGAAGGGAGATGGGGAGAAGAACTCAGAGGAGAGGGACCAGGGAAGGAGGGAACTTTGAAATATAAAAAAGTTAATTAATTTTTTAAAAAGGAATAAAAAGAAACATCATTGAAAAAACATATACTACATTGACGTTCAAAAAGATGAGACGGTTACCTATCAGAGAAAATGGCATTAATACAATAATCTTTGACCTGGCTGCTACGTACAATGTTAGCTGCTGTGATCTGTAAACTGACACAGAGCTACAGCCAATAGCCTGTGTCTCAATCATCTGAACTGACTTACGTCTGAAAGTGTATTGGACATATCTCCAAAGTTAGAAATTCCATATTGCTTGGATCAGGATCAAGTCCCCAAATTATGTATCTATCAATGTTGTCTGTCTTCATTCACACAACATTAATAAACACATGTTGCCAAAATACA
This sequence comes from Grammomys surdaster, assembly GCF_004785775.1. NCBI lineage: Eukaryota > Metazoa > Chordata > Mammalia > Rodentia > Muridae > Grammomys > Grammomys surdaster. Next base: position 1,298 of record NW_021617001.1, read on the forward strand.
AAATCACTCACCCTGTCACCATCAGTTCTGTTTTTGTGTGTGTGTGTGATGGTGACTCCAGGGTTAGTGATTGGAAGCTATGTTATTAAAACAGGCATCTCAAAAAAAGTAACATATTTAAAAAGTACATCACTTGCTTCCCTGTTCAATTTAGGGAGAAAGAACAAACCTTGGCATTAATCACACTTTGTGTTAAATGGAAGCTGACTACTTCAAGGCTGGGCCCCACCATAAATTTCATTGTATGGAAACACACTCTCTTTCCCCAGCTCTTCGATAATGGCCAGCAGCTCTGTGTATTTACTCTGAGGCACTTGGCTATTTCCAGTTCCCTGGGTGTAGCCTAGCGATGGAGGTCCATAGTCACTCAGCAGCTGGTGATACTGAGAGGAATTCGCCATGCTAGTAGAAGGTGAGTGGACACCTCGGGGTTGAGGGTGGCGGCTGGCATGTGGGCGGTCAAGTTCGGCTTGTACGACCTCCCCGTTGGCAGAGCCTGGCCCCACGTCCCCGCACCCATCCGAGCCCACGCAAATATGGCCGTCCCTCCCCCTGCCACTGCCACAGTATATAACCCATACATCGGGCGCCTAAAGAGAATTTTTAAAAGTAATCTTTAATTGTGTGCAGAGTGATTTCTCCCTGGGAAGGCATATTAATTCTGAGACAGCTGTATCTTAAACCTTTTAGAAAAATGATTCCAAGAAAAGCTATGTTGACTCAGGTCAGCTTGTTGCCAGACTGTTGCTCCCCTGGGAAGTTACCTTGCTTTCCCCTTGATTGAACTTCCTGAGTTTTTTAGTTAAAAGGCTGAACCACAACAGAGTTTTTTTTTTGGTTTTTCGAGACAGGGTTTCTCTGAGTAGCCCTGGCTGTCCTGGAACTCACTCTGTAGACCAGGCTAGCCTCGAACTCTCGAACTCAGAAATCCGCCTGCCTCTGCCTCCCAAGTGCTGGGATTAAAGGCGTGCGCCACCACCGCCCGGCCACAACAGAGTTTTTAAGTTACCCATTGGAGTCAAGTAGTGAACTGTCCAGTGCAGCAACAGGAAAAGGATTTGCATGTGAAGCATGGCTTCTGCCTTCAGATCAGAACATGAGGAACAGGTTATTGTGTACACTCACAGTGAAATAGGACAGGCAACAGCTACATCACAGATTAAAGTTTTAGGGGGTCAGTTGTAGGGGAGCACTATTATGAAGAGCTGATACAAGCAGGGTTAGTGATTTTGTAATTTCCCAGCATGTATTAATTCATGTATGTGAAGAAAAACAGAGCAGATTGTGGGGGTGTACAACTTGGGTATGTTAACTTGAGCCAGTGGATATTGAATTACAAATTAGGACACTGTCCTGTGGAGATATGTGGAATACTCACTGATACAGTTAAGACAGCTCAGAAATTTGAGACACAAACCATTGACTGTGCTGTCTGTCAGCAGTAACATTGAACATAGGCACAAGGTCTTATTAATGCCATTCTCCCTACTAGGGAACACCTGCTCTTTTTCAAAGTTAGAATACCTATGTATTTTTTCATATTTATTCATCCTTTTAAGAAGTCAATTGCTGGTGTTGCTTTTTGAATTCCATTTTCTTTATGTATCACTGCTCTAATCTCTTGTTTGTTTCTATTCTCCAAAGTTTCCTCATCATTAAGAATTTCATTCCTTTTGCTCAGAGGCTTTGATATTTGTTTCTGTTTAGAGCAGTGTCTTCTATAGCTGAGACTTTGGTCATTATATGTAGTTAAGGCTTGCTTTTATAAGAGTAAAAATTAAGAACAACTTGGCAAAGACTGCAAGCAGCTTGCTGAGCTTGCTGAGAATAGACATAATAAAAATATCAAGCCCCTCTAGGGACGAGGTGACCAGAAATGGAGAAACAACCAAAGACATATCTTGACCAGTCTAAACATGCCCAAGTGAGTAATGGGCCACCTGGTGTTTATCCTAGAATGTCTGAGGCTTCATGGTCAAAAATAGTGGGCCATCCAGTCTGTCAAAATGTTTGCTTAAGCAAAGTGCTGATGTTTGAAATATCCAATTATATGTAACCACGCCAGAATTTCCTGCTTTTCTCTTCCCCCTTGTGCCTCCCCCTATGAAAGTTCTAAACTTTCTGGGGTCTTCATTGAAATTCTCTCCCCTGCGTGGAATGAGTTTTGATCCAAGTGCCCTTGTTAGTAACCTGCCTTTTGCTATTTTGCATCAAGTCTGTCTCTCGTGTCTCCTTGGGTGCGTGGTGATTGGGACTTGAGTTGGGGTCCTCTTTCTGGGTCCTTAGACTTCGAAGATCTAATCCTGCCTCTGCTGTACTATGCCTTCAAGTCAGTCATACATCTCCTTTCAGGCTGGGCCCTACTGCTCAGTGTGAAGGAAAACAAATCAGTGAGTGAATGTCCCCAACCTCCATGTTTTTTTTTTTTTTTTTGTGGAAATTACAAATAAAGAGGGACCTGTGTAACAATTGAGTTTCATTGAAAAACTCTGAAGCTGGTGTAGAGTACAGAAAGGCTGTGGAGGAAAGAAAGTGGGAGCTTTCCTGTTTTGACAGTAGTTGGCTTTAGTAATGAGTACTCAGGTAATCAATATTACATGGTCAGTAAAAGTCCAAACTGGCCATTTTGGGAAGTTCACAGACCAGGGCAATCAAGAATCTGGATGTGGAACTGAATTTATTTTTAGAAACCAAATTTCTGTAGTTACACTAGCTCAACCAGCACAGAAGGTCTGTACAAACTGGTGTCACTGTGCATAACAGGATTGTTATATTTTTGTCTGAAAGTGCACAACTTGAGAGAAAAGTATGAGTAATATTTGGTGTGCACTAATTAACATGTATAGTCCTTGAACAAACTTTTTAACAAATTTTTGAGATTATCATTAATTATTTGAACTTTCTCATTTCTTCTTACTGCTAAGTCCCAAACCCTAGGACAAATGGCTGAGTTGCCTGTCTACCAAAGAAAAGTAGATGTGGCTGTCAGTCCTGCATGACATTCCTCAATTCCTACCTGTTACAAACTCTGCCCAGTGGAATTCCCATCTAGCCCAGGGGTTGGTCTGTCTCTCAACTGCCTTTCCTTATGTAATCCAACCATTTTGTTAACTTGTCTTTTTTTTCTATCATTTACCCTCCTGACTGATAGGTTATTTCTCTTCGCTGGTGATAGGTTATTCCTTTCCCTTTCAAATAATCCAGTTGCATCCAGATTAGATTACATTAAATGCATGTTTATTGGGGAAGTCACTTTGGTTGGCATGGCTTGAGGAGAAGAGAAAGACAGAAAGGGTGTGTGCACAGACAGAGAAGGGAATGAAAAGATCAAGAGGAGACCCAAATGTCTGGATTGTATAGGAAAGAGCCTCCATGAGAAGTCATCCCAGCCCCTAGTCTGGAAAGTTCAGGTTTGGGGCAAGTTATGCCAGATATGGACTGAGGGGTGCTGGGAATACCTGGAGGCCAGGTCTGCTATAATATGTAAAATATACACCTCAGTACCTTGTCTAGAACACTGACCTCATGATCTGATTCTACTCTCTATCCTCTACCCTCTTCTCTCTCCTTACTTGTCTTGGATCATGGCCAATCTGAAATTTCCCAGATGCCCCTATGTCTTGCTATGCTTTCCCATTTATCTATAATAAAATGTTTACTACACTATAACAAGGAGAAGCCATCCCTTTTCATTTCTTTTGTTTGTTTGTTTGTTTGTTCTTCGAGACAGGGTTTCTCTGTGTAACCCTGGCTGTCCTGGACCTCACTCTGTAGACAAGGCTGGCCTCAAACTCAGAAATCCACCTGGCTCTGCCTCCCAAGTGCTGGGATTAAAGGCGTGCGCCACGACTGCCCGCCCATGCCTTTTCATTTCCCTTTTCACTCAACTCTCATTGACCACTGCTTGCTTTCAAATTAATGGCCACATTTTGCTTTAATTGTGGTTACTGTTTGATTTGATAGAAGTTTGTCTACAGGAATTCCCAGCTACCAGGTAGAGATGGCTCCACTGTAATATTGAGTATGTAATGTAATATGCATACAAAGGACTCTGTGCCTTGGAAGAGTAACAGGAAGTATTCAGGGAGACTGGAAAGTTCTACTAAAATACAAATTTCCCAGAGTAGGGCTCTGTCTGTCCCTAGGGTGGAAGGGCAGAACCTGGAAGGCCTCAGCTGTCTGAGTCATTTGATCTCTGATCCCCTAGTAGAGGAGCTACTTCTGTCCTAAGGCCCAGCTTGGTTTTCTAAGCTAACGAGGGGCTCCGGGCAGGCCTGGCAATCAGGAGCACCAGTGGGAGGTAGTTTGCAGATTCTTTCCAGGACTGTTCTGATAGAGCTGTAGAGAGCAGTAAGGGTGACCACAAGCCATGTCATGGTGAGTATGGGGGGCACTGACCCCAGGCCAGGAGGTCTGCTGAGTCCTAATCTGATTGGATTGAAATAGCCTGTGGGTGAGACTGTGGTTCAGTTGGTCCATGTGTTGACTTGGGCAGAGGCCATTGGCCTTTTACCCTACCTGAGTATGGATTCCCTGTATGAGTGGGTGAAAGGGTGGATGGGATGAGATGTGACAGCAAGACACTGAAGCCCTGGCAGTGAAAATCTTATAATATCACTTTCCACTGTGCACACACAAGCATTGCTTGGCTGTGCTGTAGGAAGACATACTGGAAAACTGAAGGTCTGGTTTCTATAAGGTTTGAATTCATTTCTCATTCAGTTTTGTGTGACAACTTTTATAAATAGTTTTGAAAGTAGTATAAAGGAGTTGATGGGGATCATCCTTTGGTAATACTTGATCAGAATCCTTTCACCTTTCCACTAACACCATGTACCTTGGCATGATTCAGGGTAGAAAAGGAGTTGCAGAGATGCAGAGATTTCCTAGATGTGCATGGTGGTGGAAATGTGTTATACTTGAAGTAAAATTGCACATATTTAGTGTATGTATCTGATGCATTTGGAAATATTACCTACATCCATGTAACATCATTACCTACCACAAAAAAAAAAAAAATACGAAAAAAACATGTTCTCTATGGATTCTTTTTTGAACAATTCATTTATTGATTTTATTGTTTATTTATTTATTTATTTATTTATTTTTATGTATGTGAGTACACTGTGGCTGTCTTCAGAAACACTACATAAGAGCATCAGATCTCATTACAGATGGTTGTGAGCCACCATGTGGTTGCTGGGAACTGAACTCAGGACCTCTGGAAGAGCAGTCAGTGCTCTTAAGCACTGAGCCATCTATCCAGCCCTTTCTTTATACATTCTTATACTACCATGTTTATGTGTGTCTACGGTATACAGCGTTGTCATAAAATGACAGACTTGCTATGAATCCCGGAAATGTCTTCAGCATATTTTCCAATCACTTGAAAGTAACTGAAAGAAGTATCAGAATTTTCATGCTTGTTGCGTTTAGATTCACGGTGGCCTAAATTATTAAATAACCTAACTTCTCATTAGTAGATGACAAGCTGCATGCCTCAGGAGGACACTGAGATATATGAACAAAGACAAAGCAATGGTTAGAGGATTGTACACTTATAAAGGATTATACTCTCACAATCAGTGCTGTATCCCTTACAAAACAGCATGTAATTACAGCTTAGACACTGTCAATCTGCCCAATTCTTTCTCCCATCTGATTTTAATATGTAATGCACTCTCATTTGTCAGGTGAACATTAGAGTTACAGCCACTTTGTCTACACTGCCGGTAGCAATAGAAAATTAAGGGCAGAAAGAACACAAAATCTAGCTGACAAAATCAACTTTAAAGGGTTGTTATAACATTTTTTAGTTAATTTATGATTTTTTTTGTAGCAAGAATAGTTTCAGAGATGAAAAGCAAATGTGCTCTTATAGAGAGGATACACTAAAAACAAAGACTTGCTTTATTTTGATGGTCTGAGAGCTTTCTGCCAATGAAACATATTGCATGAAAAAGGGAAAATGACGTTAAGAAACAGACTGACATTTTATGTTTTAATTTATAGATAAATTATAGTTGAATCAAAATGTAATAGTCTTTGTAATAGTCATTTATGGTCTTCTTTATGTTGGTTTGTTTGTTTGTTTGTTTGATCAAAAGCCACACTGAGATGGTGACACTTTGATTCTTGTTTTGAAGAATGTGTTTAAACATTTAGCATTTTTATATGTCAGTTTGTATATGTTTAACATAATATAAAATTAATGTAGACATACTGTATGATATTACATATGACATATAATTTATTTTTATACTTGTTTAAACATTAGTTTTCCTTAAAGAGAAGCAAAGCTAATCTTTTGGAATTAAAGGAGCAGGAAAGTCTGTAATTCCACAATTGAAAATCATGAGAACTCATACAAGAAAATAACCTGGGATTGTTTCCTGCATGATACAGATTTCACATTGCTGAGAGCAAACTTCATTTAACAGATGTAGACAGGGCCCAAGAATGAGTTTACTATAAACTCCTGTGTGAACCTCACTTTCTAAACAGACAGAATGAGAACTGGATCTGTCAAAGTCATTCATCCCTGGGCTTCCCAATTTTGTGTCTCTGTGTTCATTATTGCTTCCCTCCTTTGCATTTACAATTAGGAAAATTGAATTAATATTTTTAAATTGGACTAAATTCTTCTATCACACAATGTATTAGGACTACAGTTTTTGCTCCAGGTAATCCTCATAAGTCTAGCCTACATTCCCTTTTCACCAGATCCACTCTCCCTGCTCCATTTCCTCTTCAGAAAAGAACATACCTCCAAGAGGAGACAGCCAATAAGACCAAAGACACAAAAGGCAATAGACCTCATTCTGAGTCTGGACAGGGTAACTCAATAGGAGGAAAAGAAGCTGAAAGGGTTTATGGCTCCATGGGGAGAGCAACAATACCAACCGACCAGGTCTCCCAGGGTCTAAACCACAAACCTGGAAGCAAATAGGGAGGGACCCATGGCCACAGCTGCACATGTAGGGGAGGATGACATTGTCAGTCATAGGTGGGTGAGGAAATCCTTAGTCCAGTGAAGGCTGGATGCCCCAGTGTTGGGGAAATCCTGGGTGTGGTGGTGAAAGGGGGAGGGTGGCTGGAGGCATATCCTAATAGAAGCAGGAGGAGTGGGGTGTGATGGGGGGGTTCCTGCGGGGTGAGGGAGAATAGAGATAGGGAATTATACCTGAAATCTTAATAAACTATCAAATAAAAAAATTAAAAAAAAAAAGAAAAGCAGGAGTGAAAATATCATTCCTTTATTTAAACTACCACATTCCACTTCCTGGTCCCCATATGCTTGTTCAAACACATGAGTGTATGGGGACCATATGTTAAAATAGCACAATGCAAAATACATGAGGTTCAAATGAAAAAGTCTCCATTATCTATAGCAGTCCAAAAATGTTAAAAGTCCAAAGTTCAAATTCTCTTCATAGATTCATCTAATCATGTAACTGTAATCCCCTATATTATCAAAACAAATAGCACATCGTATAGGTTCAAATTCACAGGAAGTATTCTTCATCATTCCTAAATGCCCTTGTGAGGAAATACTGAACCAAAAGATGACCAAAAACCAGCAGAGTAATCTCCAAAATCTGCATCTCCATGTCTGGTGTCAAAGAGTTCTTCAGATCTCTGACTCCTTTCTGCTTTCTTCACTGCAGCACAATTCTTTCTCTTTGGCTGGTTTTACTCCCTGAAAGCAGTTTTACTGAGCAGGTGCCCCACAACGCTGGCACCTCAAAATCTTGGGGTCCTCAAGGTAACTGCAATATTACAGCTTCATGTTCCCGTATCTGGGATCCACATATGATCTTCTGTTCATCATAAAAGACAGTGGGTCATTTCTACAACTCTTCCCTCTATAGCACTCTAGGTTCTGGTTGACTCCAGTCTGCTGCAGCTGCTACTGATGGTCTTTCTACTCAGCCCATGGCACTGACATCTTCAATATGCTGTGTTCTCCTGCTGCAACTACTCTTCATTGCTTTCCTCACATACATGCCCTTCATGGGGCCAAGCCTTAGCTGTTCTCCACGACACATTCATGCCTTAAAACCGGTGCTATGTTGGTGATATTTACACATGATGAAGACCAGTTGAAACACCAGGTACATCCTTGGCTATCTTTGGAACACAGCTTTATTTTCCTCTCAGAAAACAAACCCCAGAAGATTTCACCTCACTGATGCTGGTCTGTTCTTCACCACCACTAATTTTTTAACTATAGCTAACAGTATCAACTGTGTCAGTACTCCCTTCTAGTCTTGCCTCTAAAGACAGAGGCACATGGACAAAGCTGCTGAGTTCTGCTGCTTTCTGGGGCTGGAACATGGCCCTTCTATTACATTATCACCAGCTTTCTAATTTTCAACAACTTCACTGACCAAGCTTGGTGCTACTGGAACTAACTCTGTAGTTTAACCTTGAACTCACAGGTATGCATGGCTCTGTCTTCTGAAGAATACCAAGCATAATCAACACAATCATCATGAGAGTAAACACAGGCCAAAGGCTATACATGGCTTTCCTGAGACTTTATTTATCAATGCAATCAACATAAACCTCCTTACCTTAGCCTCAAGGACACTCTTCAGACACGGGAAAAAGACAACAACATTCTTAAGCAAAAATCATTAAAACTATATACAAAAGTCAAATCACCCTTAGTACATATGTGTGTGTTCCATATTCCTACTAGAATGGACCATTAAGTTCCACTTAATACATGTAGCAATCCAAAGTCTAAAAATCCACATTGCTCCAAACAAAAACATGGTCAAGCCGATCACAGCAACACTTATGTCTGGGGTACCAACTTCTGTCTTAGAATTTCCATTGCTAACAAGAGGCACTGTGACCAAGGAAACTGTTTTAGAGGCAAGTATTTCGTTAGGCCTGGCTTACAGTTTCAAATGTTTAGTCAGTTACCATCATAGCAGGAAGATTAGCAGCATGCAGGCAGCCATGACGCTGGAGATGGAGGTCAGAGTTCTGTATCTTCATGAGAAGGCAACCAGGAAGAGACAGTCTTCCAGCCAAACAGTAGGAGTGTCTGTTTTATCCTGGTCAGATCTCCAAAGACCACCATCAGGAATTCACTTCCTTCAAGACAGTACTATCAATTCCAACAATGTTGAATATCTTAATATTGCCACTTCTTTGGTACAAGAATATTCAAATCACAGCAGTTCATTTCTACTATGAATTCCTTCATGCATTTAAATATGATTACGACATGCAGAGGCTTTAACACTTTGATTATTTTCAGAAGGTTTCTCTCTAGTATGTGTTCATTTTGGTATTCAGAGACTACTGTGGCATGTAAAGGATTTTCCAACTTGAGTACATTCAAAAAGTTTCTCTCCAATATGTGTTCTTTTATGTCTTTGGAAACTATAGTGATATAAGCAGGCTTTTCCATGCTCATTTCATTCATAAGATTTCTCTAAAGTGTGTATTCCTTGAAGTATTTGGAGAAGACAGTGACACCACATGCATTAAACTCATAGGGCCTCTCACCACCATGAGCGCCTTCATGTGTCTGGAGACAACTGTGACATGCAAATGCTTTCTAACATTGACTAAATTCATGAGGTTTCTCTCCTGCACATTTTCTTTTGTGTATTCAGAGATGACTGTCCTGGAAAGGCTTTACATCATTCAAGACATTCATGCAGTTTCTCTATGTTATGTGGTGTTTTATGTATTGGGGGATAACTGTAACTCCCAAGAGCTTAATACACTAATTACTTTGAGAAGGTTGCTCTCTTGAATGTGTTCTATTTTGTGTTTGCAGATGACAGTGAATTCACAAGGTTTTACCACAGTGATTACATTAACAGGGGTTCTCTCCAGAGTGATTTTTTTGTGTCTGTAAAGAACAATGATATGCAAAGTCTGAACCACATCGATAGCATTCATGTGATTTATCTATTGTATGGATCTTTTATAAGACTTCAGATGACCATGACTTGCAAATGCTTTAGAACACTGATTACATTCATAAGATTTCTCTCTATTATGTGCTGTCTTACAATAATAGAGACTACAAGGTTGTGAAAAGTCTTTAACTCATTGATTGCATTTGTGAGATTTCCTTCCAGTATGGGTCTTTTATGTTTGGGAAAGAAGTAGGAAGTGCAAAGGCTTTAACACACTGAATACTGTCTTAGTCAGGGTTTCTATTCTTGTACAAATATCATGAACTATAAGTAAGTTGGGGAGGAAAGGTTTTATTGAGCTTACACTTCCAAGTTGCTGTTCCTCACCAAAGGAAGTCAGGACTGGAACTAAGCAAGTCAAAAAGCAGAAGCTGAGGCAGAGGTCATGGAAGGATGTTATTTACTGGTTTGCTTCCCCTGGCTTGACATCACACTACTTATTAGAGGAAGAATGTGTATAGGCGAAGAGATTATGATGTCAACAGATCAAGGTTGCGTAATGCCCAAAATTAACCTATATGACTCACCTGCCCAGGGAACAGGTAACTTCCTGGAATGCAGAAGTTGAAGTTCTTGGAAAATAACAAAGTCCCATAGAACCCAAGATTACCATCCAAAGAATGATGAGACCCACAGTGGGCCCTCTCAAATTATCACTAATTCATAAAATGCCATACAGCTGAATCTCATGGAGGCAGTTCCTCAACTGGAGCTCCTTTCTCTGTGATAACTCCAGCCCGTGTCAAGTTCCACACAAAACCAGCCAGTACAATTACAATCATAGTTCTTCTCCAACATGGGCTCTTTTATAATTTTGCAGAAAATAACTTTGTAAAAAGCCTTTTGTCACATGGATTATGTTAATAAGATTTCTCTCCAGTATGTGATCTTCTACAGTTTTGGAGACATCTCCCTTGTAAGTAGGTTTTATCACATTAATTACATTCTTAAGGGTTATTTGCACAATGTTTCCTTTTATGATATTGTAGAGTATGCTGTTGTGAAAATGCTTTACCACATTGAGTATGCATGAGGTTTCTCTCCAGTATGTGTTCTTTTATGACATTGGAGATTACTCTGTTGTGAAAAGACTTTACCACATTGATTACATTCATAAGGTTTCTCTCCAGTATGTGTTCTTTTACGACATTGGAGATTACTCTGTTGTGAAAAGACTTTACCACACTGAACACATTCATAAGGTTTCTCTCCGGTATGTGTTCTTTTATGATGTTGGAGATCACTCTGACGTGAAAAGGCTTAACTACATTGAATAAATTCATAAGGTTTCTCTCCAGTATGTGTTCTTTTATGATATTGGAGATTACTCTGTTGTGAAAAGACTTTACCACACTGAATACATTCATAAGCTTTCTCTCCAGTATGTGTTCTTTTATGATGTTGGAGATTACTGTGACGTGAAAAGGCTTTACTACATTGATTACATTCATATGGTTTCTCTCCAGTATGTGTTCTTTTATGACTTTTGAGAGTACTCTGATCTGAAAAGGCTTTACCACAGTGATTACATTCATAAGGTTTCTCTCCAGTATGTGTTCTTTTATGACTTTTGAGAGTACTCTGATCTGAAAAGGCTTTACCACATTGATTACATTCATAAGGTTTCTCTCCAGTATGTGTTCTTTTATGACATTGGAGATTACTCTGTATTGCAAAGGCTTTACCACATTTATTACATTCATAAGGTTTCTCTCCAGTATGTGTTCTTTTATGATATTTGAGAGAACTGGGTCTTGCAAAGGCTTTACCACAATGATTACATTCATAAGGTTTCTCTCCAGTATGTGTTCTTTTATGATATTGGAGATGACTGGGACTTGTAAAGGCTTTACCACACTGATTACATTCATATGGTTTCATCCTGCTATGACTTCTTACATGCCTGCAATGATAATTGGCACAAGTGAAAGCTTTACCACTTTCATTACCCTGATCAATCTTTTGGTCAATATGAATAAATTTTACATTTTGGTTTAATAGTAAAGAAGAACCATATCTTAAGATTTTACCACTTCATATGTTCATAGTGTTCTCCCCAACTCTGGCTTGATGCCTCTTTGAAAACACCTGTGATGACAGGAATATTTACTACATGGCTCACAGGTATAACATCCTTTGTCTCTATGAGATTTCTATATGATGTGTTTCATGTATCTGAAGGAAATTGCAAAAAGGAGACCTTTATAACACTGATTATATTCATAAATTTTCTATTGTGTGAATCATCCCACATTAGCACTGTGAACCTGGAAAAACAAAAATTTACACAATTCTAGTACCCAAGGGGATATTCTGCAGTGTGACTATGGGGATGTTCCCTGTAAAGTCTGAAAACCAATTAATTACAAACTTCTACTCTATTTAGAAAATCTTTCAAAGGCAAAATACTACATATCTTCTCACTGTTTTGGAGTAAAGATAGGGATGTTGCTCCTTTAAATATTCCTATGCGCACATAGTTTTTTTTTTTTTCTGACACTTGATATACACATAAAGAAATGAAAGCTTTCCACATTGAATTAACATCATTTGACTTTTCATTTCTTCTAGACATACTCTATGTGGATTGAGGTTTCTCCAAGGCAACATTCTTGACTCTCATAAACTGACCTCTCAGTAAACTTAACAATGTCACTACAAAAATATGAGTATCACTGAATTTACCACAGACTATTTACTTATTGCATGGCTTTGGATATATGTTTATCACTATTCAATGTGCAACATCTAAATATTATGAGACTGATCAGATTGGTAGTTCCACAGCATAGCTCTAATGGAGTTACAAATCAAATAAAGGCATCTCTTAAGGCATTGTTTCTATGTCTCCTTCCTTAGAGGAATGCCTTGCAAACACAAATCAGATAACTGACATTAAGGCCCATGGCTTTGTGAGAATATTTTAATCATAGCTATACTTAAAGGACTGATATTTTACATGCTTCCTTTACTTTCCAGTTTCCAGGACATATTAAAATTGTCTCAGAGGCATATATGTTTCAGTTTGCACATTAACATTACCTTTCGTACCTTCTAGAATTTTGAAATTCTGTTTCAATATGGTGGTCTTCCCAATTGTACCCTAAAACACAGTATGAAAAAATGAATGATATAGTATTGGAAATTAGGCAAAAGTCAACTTACTGTGGTTTTTCACAGCACTGATTCTGATTTATTTTACTCAGTCTTCCATGTCCCCATTTCAAATAACAGAGTGTCATCAATAGTCAAGAAATATTTGTCCCCTTATTTTGAAAAACAAAAGAAAATTCTCAGTCTTACCTATAGCAGTGAGGTTCCAGTAGGTCTCCAGCATCACATCTTTGTAGAGATTCTTCTGGGAAGGATCCAGCAAATCCCACTCTTCTTTAGTGAAGTTGATATGCACATCATCAATATTTATTGCATCCTAAAATATGTGTACAACACAAAGCATGATACTGACATCACTGTAAATAAGGGTATGCTTCCTAGACAATATAATCATATATTTCTCGTGCTACCATCATTTATTTCTTGGACACAGAAGTTATAATCTAATCGCCATGTCATCTTAAAAGGAAATTGTGTTATGAGTATTGCATGTGTCGCTTCTGAACCCACTGAATAGGATATAGCTTTGCAAGAGAAATGCCAATTGAGAGGGAGATGGAGAGGGAAACAGACCAATAGCACTGAGCACACATTAAAGAAATTGTATGAACAATTATAGGTATATAAATGATGGACAACCTGGGTGTTTTTGCTAATGTCTTTAATCCCAGAGGGACAGGCAGGTATATGTCCTTGAGCTTGATGCCATCACGGTCAATGCAACAATTTTCAGGACAGCAAAAGTTACATATTAATATACTCATGCCCATGTAAAAATCAACCAAGAAAACAGAAACGATAGAGAGAACTCATAGTTCTTTACTGAAGTACCTACAAGGACTTAGACATTCAAAGCAGTTCTGCATTCATCATATAGAAATGTAAATTGTGCCAGTTTAAAATGCAACATTAATAAGATTTTACTAAAATGGAATGCATGTTTAAACAGATATAAATGGACAGATGAAAATATTAGTAATATAAATGTTGATCATAAATAAGCAACATAGGGCAGGAGAATGAGATAACTCAGAAGTGGAAAGTTCTGGCTGGTCTTCCACAAAATGGTGGTCAGTTTCAAACATCTACATGGGGACCAACAACTACCCATAACACGAAGATCAAGAGTTCTGAGGCCACATTCTGGAAAAACTAAAGATGAGGCACATATGATAATCATATTCAGCCACAGAGGTAAAATACTCCTATTTGTCCAAAAATTTCAGAAGAAACACACGAACAAGGCAGAACATCATACACCTGGAATCCAATGATTCTGAAGCCTCAGGCAGAATTGATGTCATGAGCATATGCCATTTTAGAAATAGAATATAATATTTATATTGGTACAAATTTCAAAATTTAAGATGTGGATGAAGAGCAGAACAGAAGGATGTGCTTGTTTTACAGTAATATATCAGGTGGCTTGTGTGGTTTCTATATCTACTATCAAGACAGGAAGGACTTCATAGAGAAATTTTGTCTTGGAAAAATAAAAGCAATAAAGTTTAAAACATAAAAAAAAACAGGCTTGCAAAATATACTAACATTGAAGAGCAAATATTTATACAGTATCTTAAGGGATTTAGGGACAGAGACAAATGGTGAATGTATGGGATCATGAGATCAAAGCTGAAGGATCAAATTCAACAACACAGTTGACACACAGAACAAAATTTGTCCTATCTAAAAGAAATGCAGGGGTATGGCTATAGCAGAGATTGAGGGAATGGCCAGTGAAAACCTGCCCAACTTCATGAAGTTGATATAAAAGGAAAAGCAAAGTGTGGGTGCTTTGGTCCTTCTTAGAAGTAGTAACAAAATACTCATGGGGGCACATGTGGAGACAAAGAGTGGGACAGAAACTGAAGGAGGGGCCATAGACACTGTTCTACATGGGTCTCCCTTGGGCAGATAGGAAAGGTAGATGCTGATGTGGATGCCAGGAAGTGCATGCTGACAGGAACCTGATATAGCTGTCTCCTTAGAAGTCTGCCCGAGTCTGAAATACAGATATGTGGATGCTCACAGCTAATCACTGAACTGATCAAGGGGTTCCCAATGGAGGAGTGAGAGAGAAGACCGCAGGAGCTGAAAGGATTTGTGGCCCTATGGGGAGAGCAACAATACCAACCAACCAGAGGCCCCAGGGTCTAAACCACCAGCCTGGGAGCACAAAGGGAGGAACCAATGGCCCCAGTTTTATGCATAGGGGAGGATGACATTGTCAGTCATAGTTGGGTGAGGAAGTCCTTGGTCCAGTGAAGGTTGGACACCCCAGTGTGGGGAAAATCGTGGGTGGGGAGGTGGGAGTGGGAGGGTGGCTCGGGGCATATCCTCAAAGAAGCAGGAGGAGTGGGGGTGGGATAGGGGTTTCCTGGGTGGGGGGGGAATGGGGAAAGGGGATTACATCTGAAATGTAAGTAAAATATCTAATAAAATCACACATACCCATGTGCACACACATGACCTCATGCGCACAAGCACATGCACACACAGACACATACACACACACAAACTTGTGACTCTGCAGAGTACTCTGAGGACCCAATCACAAATTAAAAACCAGAGATCAATATGAATAAAAAAAGATATATCCAAGTTACAGAGACCCCAAAGACCAACAGGAGCCTATTAAAATGCAAACACACAAAAGTCATAATAAAGACTCTCACCAGTATACCTAGCATCAGGTCCAAACAGAGAGATCAAGTCTAGGGGAGTTGTGTATTTTAATTGTAGTTACACCAACATTGTGGCATTAACATACAGGTCAGCAACTTAATATTTTAGAAACTGTATGCCTGGCATAATTTGCAGGAAACAAACAAGGGGCAAAATCATCTGACAACCATGATGGGTAGGGTAATTTTATTTTTCTCTGTAAGGTGTGTTAGTTATTTATATGTACTTTAATCTTGCCAATGTACCTTCACTGGCTGTTGATAAGGGGGGTTGTCATAGCATGTTTCTCAACTGAATATTGTGCACTCTCAAAAACAGAACTGTTTGGGCTTTACAAACACATCTTTGTGTCTAAGCCCCTTAGTATTCAGCTGTCCAACCACAAGCCATGCCTGAAAATATGCAAGTTTGGCTTTCCATAGATCTACCACACTATTTGTGATCCCAGATGCAATTTTCACAGTTGCCTCTGCCACTGTACTAAACACCAGAGGCAACTTAACCTTGCTCCTCACTATGTCTCTTTGTGGATTGCTAAGATCATCTCTTCCTGCCTGTCTCTTCCCCATGCTCCCAACATGAGCAAGCATTCCCTCTTGAGCATACCCACCGAACAGATCGGGAAAAGAGGCAAAACAATCTCTGAGCATCTAAAAATCGAACAGTAACCCAGGAATGAAACTTCCAAACAAACAAGACAAA
>NW_021617002.1:0-10593 GCF_004785775.1 Grammomys surdaster
ATTCTTTACACTTGCAAACTTCTTCAGTGTTCCCAGTTTTAGGAATTTTTAGATTTGAGAATTGAAGAGATGCATCTCTCTCATGAGTTTTATGAAGTGTACTTTGGGTAGATTCATGAATCATATTGCTAAGTTCATTGCATTTAGAAGACTTTTCTTGGATATTCACATGCTCATGGACAATGTACTGTGTATCTTGATCCAAGACCTTCCCGTACATTCCACATATGCGATGATTTTCTGAAAAAAGTGCAATTAGGTACAACAGGGATTAGTTACATGAGGATCAAGTAATTCAATAATCAGTGTTTGCTGAAGTTTTAGATAAATATACATTCACAAGTACTCATGCTCTCAAGAGAGATTTTTTTAAATCATCACGTGGATCCTTAGAAGAACCTCAAATCTTATCTAAAGATATCAAATTATAGGAAATGATAATTGCCTTCTAAAACTTATTTTAATATTGTACCACCTACCGACCTCAAAAATATTAACCCATAATTGCTACAGATTAAAGAAAATACAGAAGCAGTCAGGCAGTGGTAGCGCACACCTTTAATCCCAGCACTTGGCAGGCAAAGGCAGGTGGATTTCTGAGTTCGAGGCCAGCCTGGTGTACAGAGTGAGTTCCAGGACAGCCAAGACTATACAGAGAAAACCTGTCTCGAAAAAACCAAAAAAAAAAAAAAAAAGAAAAAGAAAAAAAAAGAAAAGAAAAGAAAATACAGGGGAAATGAGTGGATCAGAGACTGAAGGATAGTCCATCCAGACACTACCCCACCTGGGTATCCATTCCATTGCAGACAGGAAACAAAGGCAGTACTGCTGATACCATTAAGTGCTTGCTGGCAGGAGCCTGATATTGCTGTCTCTTGTGAGGCTTTGCAAGCACCTGAACAACACAAATGGATGTTTGCAGCCAACAATTGAACTGAGCATGGGTCCCCAATAGGGGAGTTTGGGAAAGGATTGAAGGAGGTGAATGGGTTTGCAACCACATAAGAAGAACAGTATTATCAATCAACCAGATCCCCCTGACCTTTCAAGGACATGAAAGGGCTCATGTCACCAGCTACATAAGTAGCAGAGGATTGTCATATCTGGCATCATTGAAAGTGTGGGCTCTTGGTCCTGTGAAGGTTTGGTGCCTCAGCAAAGGGGAATCCTAGTGGAGTGCAGTGGGAGAATAGGAGCACTCTCATAGAAGTAGGGCGAAGGGATGAGGGGAAGGAGGACTTACAGAGAAAAAACCTGGAAGAGGGAAAGCATTTGAAATGTAAATAAATAAAATAATGAATACAAAAAAAAGGGAAAATTGTACTTAGCAGAAGCTAGGACAAATAAGTGATCAACCTGTAATGAAATTTGAAAAAGTAGATCTCTAAACAATGTGTCTCTAATTTTATGGTTACAATTTGATTCAGAGTGACAGTATGTAGCCTTGGTCAGGTATAAAATTATGATGTAACGGACATTGACATGGAAACCAGTAAATAGTTTTATTTCAGCATCCTAAATGAAAGGATAAATAATCATGTCCCAAAACTAAACCAATTGTCAAAAGTAAATAAAAAATTTCTCTATAAGAGCAGCTCTATATACACTTTAAACTTGTTGCAGTTTTTAAAATCATAAATGAGGGAACATTTTAAAGCAATAGTAAGATTAAAATACTCCAACTATTTGATGTATAGTAATATAATTCCTTGTACTGAATATTTAATTTTTTGAACTTGAAAGACTTGAATCAAGCTAAATTAGTTGTATGAAGAGATCTCAGAGAATATTGCACAGATTACTCTTCCAAAGAAAGCAGAGAAATGTAAAGAAAACACAGTGAAACATTATGATTTTAACCAGAAAAATTATGATTTTCCCTCTTTTGGTGGTCTCTAGACACGTCACAGAGTTTGCATAGACACAAAGTGGGAACATTCAAAGAAAGAATCAGGAAGTCAAGAAGAAGTGCATTCTTACCAACAAACAATAGATTGTTGTAATTCTCTAACATCACATCCATGTACAATGCCCTTTGAGGAAAAGTGAGACATTCCCATTCCTCCAGTGAGAAGTCCACAGCCACATCCTTAAAGGTTAACAGACCCTGGAATGGAAATTTACATATTTGCTACTGGACCAAAATCTTTCCTATGTTAAAAAAAGAATTAATTAAGAAATACTTTGTGATACAAATGATTGAAGAAAATATTGAAGCACAAATGTTTTCAAAATGTTCTATGGAGAAGTGTCTGAAGTTCTAAATTGCTGCTTTTCCACAGAAAATCTATACAATGACTTAATATCATGCTCACATTTAGAAAGGCTCTCACCTTCATGAATTTTCTTTGGTTTACTGAGACCATAGCAGTAAATGAAAGATTGGCCACCATTACTACATTTCAAAGTTTTCTGTACAGTTTGATTTGTGGAATATCTTTTAAAGTCCTCTATTACGTTATTTATTTCTCAGCACCCATAATGCACTATACAATGGAATGTTAAAACTAGTTCTTTAAAATCCAATGATCTCTTCTGCACACTACTGGCAGGAGAATACATACCACATATGCATACATTCGACAAATGTAATCAACATATATTTAAGAAAAATGAACCTTAACTTTAATAAAAAAAGAAACTCATAGACTTCCTTGTATTTCTATTTCCCTGAGAGTGCATGATATAATTATTTAAAAAGCAGAAATCATTTACAGAATATAACATATACATTTGATGCCTAGATGCAGTAATGTAACTTTATGAAATATGGGTTGATATCAAATAGAATCCTAGTGCCACATCATAAATTGTCAAATTATGATGACAAAAAAAAACATGCTTTCAAATTTTACAATGCACAGCTTGCTGAAATATGGACACTTGCTTATTCCTGTGTGTAGCTACATCTCACTTGTCTGTATTACAATGCATTTATTTAACAATCTGAGGCCTAAGTAGAATGTTACATCCTTTCTAGAACAAACTAGTAGAATATGAAATGCAAAATTAATGGATTGACTAAATGTCAAAGTTTTTTCTTAAACAGAATAAAACTCCAGCATCAGGACATACATTCAACATTCCATATGATGCAGACACTCAAATGCATTGGAAAGTTATTTATAAGAATATGTTCAAAACTATAAAGTAGCAATGCAATATTTGAGAGTATTAAAATATTTAATTTTTTATATAACCTGGCATGATCAATACATATAATACATACAATAACAAATGGCATGAGTGGCAATGCATTCCAATGAAGTAGAATCATTCTCTTTGATCAAATTTTGTTTTCAAATTGAAAAAGAAGTATACTAATTCTTCATGAGTATTTAATAATTCTTCCCCATAATATTAACAATTTAAAATGTCAATCTTCGCCGGGCGGTGGTGGTGCACGCCTTTAATCCCAGCACTTGGGAGGCAGATTTATGTGGATTTCTGAATTTGAGGCTAGCCTAGTCTACAGAGTGAGTTCGAGGACAGCCAGGGCTACACAGAGAAACCCTGTCTCGAAAAACAAATAACCAAACAAACAAACAAACAAATAAATAAATAAGATAAAATGTCAATCTTCTAATTTTAACCTTATTTAATTTTATTCAGAATTTGTTCACTTATGTATCAGAATTGTAGGTTGCATAAAAGTATAATCTATAATTTTTCTTTTGTTCATGAAAACTATAATTCTCTGGTTATACACTGTCTCTATTACAAATGAGCCTCAAAAATGTAAACCTCGGGGAACAAAAAATGATAAAGAGGTAAACGTACTTGCTGCTTTTGCATAGAAACAACGTTTGTTTCTAAACAAATTGCAGCTCACTATTATGTCTGACTTCAGTCCGCAGAGATTGGTGCTGCACTCTGGGTTTTAGGAGCATAACGTATCATTCAGTGTACATAAAAACATTCAGATGAACACTATATACTTAAAGAAAATTGTATTGTAATGTAAAATAGAATCATTGCTTCAACTCTTCAGTTATGTAATACGTAATTTGGATGAAGAATAACATAGGTTTTATCAAACCTTCTTCCTTTTAAAAAAACGAACACAAAGAATTAGGATGAACATTAACTTATGTTTGAAAACTGATGGTTTGTACACAGCACTAAGGCGATGCCCTGTAGAAAATTCTCACTAATGTCTTTCATGTGGTGAAATGAGAAGGTGAAGACACAGGACTTACACTGCTTCTAAAGATGGGAACCAAAAAGAAAGGAAAATAGACATTTCTATACTGAGAATTTACCTCAGTGACAGTATCTCTTGAGAGACGAACAGATTTCAGGTGTCAACACTTCAATGATTACTGTGTAATATAAAATGTCAGAAAGAGTTGTCAGAATGGTGAAATCTGCCTCAGCTCACAATCACATCATTGGCAAAAGAAACACAATTTCCCTCCATCATCTGTGCCTCTAGAGAGCTAATACATTTACTATGAGGATTCAACACATTAAGTCTCTTATAATTTTACACTTCTACAAACTCTACTCTTCCATATATTGCTTAATGATGTGAATTTCAACATATTTTCATATCCACATTCAAAAGCTTGTGTCTGGAAATCTGACCATCCGTGAAATACAATTGATCTGACACAAGAGACGTTACTACCACACTAACATAAATGACAGATCTTTACCCAGTGTAGAAAATACCCATCAATATATTCTTGAGAATAATTTTTATTAGATGACTTGAGACCAACAGGTCTCCAGTCCATGGGAATTTTATTCACAGTATAAAACCCAGTAGAAATATGAAGATGTTATATACATTAAAAAAACATTTAATTTTCATTATCACAGAGAAAAATGAATCATAAAAAAGAAGCCCTTAGATAGCATTACACATACAGATAAGAAATCTTTTGAATGGATTCAATAAAAGAGGGATTTTTAAGAAATGTGGATAGAACACTGACCTGCGGAGTGTTTACCAGAGAAGCACTCGTACTTTTCGTTTTTCTTCTTCTAGGTACTGTGTTAGGATCAAAGATTAGAATTCTTGAAAGTTGACATCAAGGATTGAACAATTCAAAGATGAAATAAATATGACTCCATTACAGACACTGCTACACCACATTAATAAAACCATTAAAAGCAAAATGATACAAGCATCTTGACAACATTTCTGCTGACGTGACAGCATGTGATGATTTGTGTTCTGATATGAGTATAGCCTGAGGACTATTTCTAACCTCAGAAATTACCAGGCACAAACATAGAACACATGTATATCTGCTGTAGAAGACTAATACTCAGAGTACTTACTGAAAATTTATCTTCCTGGGACTAGAGTCAAAGACAAATGGCCAGTGGGTGCCAAGACTGATTTCTAGAATTGAAAGGAGTTTCATTAGTAATCACACTAGAATACAATATCTGAGCCTTTGATGAAATTCCAGTTCATTCTATGTGGAATATACAGTCTAAGTCTTTTCCATGTGTGTCCTGTTGCCTTGGAATACAAAGGTTCTATCTCATAAATATGTTGTAGTTCCAAATGAAAGTAAGAATGAATGGCATGGGTCTCCTGGCATAAATACCCATACATACGCATACATACATATACATACATGTGTTTACACATAAATAAAAACATAGGAACTCATTCTGAATGTTGAGATATTATTACTATCAAAAGTACTCATGACCATGGAATCAGCAAATATGCAGCACTTTTTTTTAAGTATTATAGTCATCTTATATTTCTCTCATGTCAAATATTTTTCTTGGTATTTAACAGGTACATGAATAGTTTCTTTCTATGACCCTGCATCACAAGTTTTGATTGACGCTTGAAAATAGCAGATGGATGGACTGCTGTGGAAAATCTTATAAAATTAAAGAGAATTGATGAGGAAATGATCATTTCCTAGAATCAAGTGAACAAGTAAGCTTTCAATGTCATAACATGGAGTCAGACAACAGGAAGTGCTGACACCAAGGCACTCAGTGTTTCTTCAAACATTGTAGAGGACTAAACAGATGAACACTAAATTCTCAAATGTACAAAGAAAAAAGTAACAGTCAATATACACCAGCATACATTGAATGAAGTTTCTCTCTAATGGATGGAGAAAGTGAACTCAACTTGAATTCATGCCAGAGATGCAAGACTATTTCAACAGGCACAAACCAAACAAGACAAGGCTCAAAATATGAACAGTGAGAGAAGGCTCACAACCAATACTTATACTTATAGAATGCCTGGGACAAAATATCACAGAGGATCACTAGAAAACCTCTGTATATTGTGAGAACAGAAGGAACATCCCTTAGTCTAATGAAGATAATAGCCAAGATCTTAAACCTATCATTGCAAAAGTAAAAGACAACTGTCATCACTCAATTGTTTTTAGAGAAGACAAGTATGTGCGAAGCATTGAAACTAACTTCTCACAGTACAGCAGTACTTACATAGAGCATGTAAGACACAGAATATTTTCAATCAGTCAAATAAGGATACTAGCAAGGCAAGTATTCTAACATTACAAGAAAGATATTTCTTCAATTCAAGAAATACAAATATCCCAAGAGAATACTCTAACATGATAATACACTTAATAAGCTATTTTAAAAATACAAAAAAATATTACTTGGTTTTATACATTCCTAAAGAATAAGCTGAGAAGTCAAAAGACTATTCAGTGTATAAAAAGGTCTTGGATATGCTGGTGTAGCACACAAACTGATAAACGGGCATTGTAAAATGCTAGGTATAGAGTCATCAGTGGATCTCCCTTGATCCTGACCCCTTGTGTGGAAATACCAACCTGTCTGACAATGTATGTTCACCTGTGTACCTATGGTTTTATATGCTTCTTCCATGAATTTACCATGAATACTACAGAATCTACTTGAAAACTTGGAACTGACATTTTCTCAAATACACACCTATTTCTGAATAGACATTATTCTGTACTTTTGAGCCTTCTAGTTATTACTAACACATGTCACAACAAATCTTTTTAAACTAGTCAAAGTTTAAATAGCTATATGTAGTGGTCAGATACTGAGACTCTTGATTACAATAAGGACATAGCATTCTAATCTAGCATTTCCTAGGAAAGTCTGTCGGAGTTTGGCTTCCTCAATTCCTAGATGTACCTAGCTATTCTCATATCTAAGTGCTATAGCAGTCTGCAAGTTTATTCCATTTTTCTTGTCCTGTCCCTTACCACCAAAAAAGGAGACATTATAATACCATACAGTAATAATAAATACTTACCTATAGAAGAAAATCAGGAGAGCATGGAATGATATTTTCAAGTCCTGAAAGAATATAAATGCAAATTCTAGGGTTACTTTCAATAAAAGTGGCTACTAGTATTGATAGTGTTTAAGGTATATTTGAATGTAGTAAATTATTAAGACTTTTTTTTAAGGCAAGAACCAACTTAGATAATAGATGAAAGTATGCACAAAAGAATAAGATATGAATTTTCCAGGATGACACAGGTAATATTACAGCTAATGTGAGGAATAAGTGAATGCAAGAGAACTCATGTACAACACAGGAAAGCTCTATTCCACACAAGGAATGGAGAGCAATGGGAACCATAATATACTACCCACAGTGCCAGCAAAATTTTGTAGATTAAAAATCCTAAGGAATAAAATCTCAGAATGGCCATTGTTTCATCCAGCAATCTTCCAAAAAGTTCACTATAAAATTCCTAGTACAAGTCAGATTAGGTGAAACAGATATCCACATAATGAAGAGTATTATTTGTAAATCTTGGTTTCAGATAAGGAAGAAATGTGCAGATCTAAACTGACAGCATAAAAAGACAAAGATTCACATTCTTCTTAATTGTACTTAATATATTTCTAACCTACCTACAGGGGATGGATTGAGGATAACTTCTTAGGAGCCTTGCGTCTTCTTCCAGATGACTGGAGTTCCAAAAAAAACACCCAAATATCAGCTCTCATGGCAGAGTATCACATCCCTTCCAGTGGGTCTGCAGACCCTGCACACATGTGATTCACCAACATACATTCAGACTAAACACTCACAGTCAAGAGGCAACAAGAAAAAAATAAACACAAAGAAAACAGATACAACAGTCTTAGAAGACATTCAATTTAACATTTTCTCTCTTTTTATAGATATTTTATTTACATTTGAAATATTATCCCCTTCCCCAGTTTATGCTCTGGAAATATCCCATCCCCCTCTCCTTTCTTCTGTGAAGGTACTCTCTCACCCACCCACCCACTCCTGCCTTCCAGTCCTGGAATTCCACAATACTGGGGGACTAAGCCGTCACAGAACCAAAAGCCTCTCCTCCAATCCATGTCTGATAAGGTCATCCTCTGCTACGTATAAGGCTGGATCCATATGTACTTTTTGGTTGGTCGTTTATTCCCGGGGTTTCTGGTTGGTTGATATTGTTCTTCATATGGGATTGAGAACCCCTTCAGTTCCTTCTGTCCTTTCTCTAACTCCTCCATTAGGGACCCTATGCATATGGCAGGGAGGTTCTGCCTCTGTATTTTCAGACTCTGGCAGAGCCTATCAGGACACAGCTATATCAATCTGTCAACAGGCACCTTTTGGCATCTACAATAGTGTCTGGGTTTGATGACTGTATATAGGATGGAACACCAGGTAGGACAGTCTCTGGATGGCCTTCGCTCTCTGCTCCACACTTTGTAGGATTGGACACTCTTTTCCCAATCTGTTGGTTGCTATTTTGTCCTATTGACAATGTCCTTTGCCTTACAGAAGCTTTGCAATTTTATGAGGTCCCATTTGTCAATTCTTGATCTTAGAGCATAAACCATAGGTATTCTGTTCAGGAACTTTCCCCCTGTGCGCATGTGTTCAAGGCTCTTCCACAGTTTCTTTTCCATTACTGTCAGTGTATCTGGTTTTACAGAGAGGTCCTTTACCCACTTGGACTTGAGCTTTGTACAAGGTGATAAGAATGGATTGATTGGCATTCTTCGACATGCTGACCATGAGTTGAACCAGCACCATTTGTTGAAAAAGCTCTTAAACACTGGAAAATTTTAATTCCTTTGTTAAAGATCAAGTGACCATAGGTGTGTGGATTCATTTCTGGGTCTTCAATTCAATTCCATTGATCTACCTTTCTGTCTTTGTACCAATACCATACAATTTTTATTACTATTTCTCTGTGATACAGCTTGAGATCATGGATAGTGATTCCCCCAGGTGTTCTTTTATTGTTAAGAATAGTTGTAGGTATCCTGGGGGTTTTGTTCTTCTAAATGAATTTGCAAATTGCTCTTTTTAACTCTATGAAGAATTGAATTGGATTTTTGATGGGGATTACATTGAATCTGTAGATTGCATTCACCAAGATGGCCATTTTTCTATATAAATCCTGCCAATCCATGAGCTTGAGAGATCTTTCCTTCTTCTGAGACTTTGATTTCTTTCATCAGAGACTTGAAGTTCTTGTCACACAGATTTTTCACTTGACTGGTTAGTCACACCAAGGTTATTTGTCACACTGATGGGTGTCATTTCACTAATTTCTTTCTTAGCATGTTTATCCTTTAACTAGAGGAATGATATTGATTCCTTTGAGTTAATTTTATATCCATCCATTTTGCTCATGTTGCTTATCAGGTTTAGGTATTCTCTGGTGGATTTTGGTGTCACTTAAGTATACTCTCATATCATCTGCAAATAGTGATATTTTTACTTCTTCCTTTCCAATTTGTATCCCATTAACCTCCTTTTATTGTCTAATTGCTCAGGCTAGAACTTCAAATACTATTTTAAATAGGTAGGGAGAGAGTGGACAGCCTTGTCAAGTCCCTGATTTTAGTGAGATTGCATCAAGTTTTCTTTCATTTAGTTTGATATTGGATATTGGTTTGATGTATATTGCTTTTACTATGTATAGTTATGGGCTTTGAATTCCTGATTTTTTCCAAGAGTTTTGTGATGAAAAGGTGTTGAGATTTGTCAAATGCTTTCTCAGCATCTAATGATCTGATCATTTTTTTTTCCTCTGACTTTGTTTATATAGTGGATTACATTGATTGATTTTGGTAAACTGAAACATCCTTGCATCCCTGGGATGAAGCCTAGTTGATCATGAAGGATAATCATTTTGATGTTCTCTTGGATTCGGATTGTAAGAATTTTATTGAGTATTTTTCCATCAATATTCATAAGGGAAACTGGTCTGAAGTTCTCTTTGTTGTGTCTTTCTGTGGTTTAGGTATATAAGCATAATTGTGGCTTCATAGAATGAATTGAATATTTTTCCTTCTGTTCCTATGCTGTGGAATACTTTGAAGAGTATTGGTATTAGATCTTCATTGAAGGTTTGATAGAATTCTGCACTAAACCCATCTAGTCCGGGGCTATTTTTTTTTTTTTTTGGAGTGGGAGAGTGGGAGGGAGGGGATTAGGAGACTTCAAATGACTGCTTCTATTTCTTTAGGGGTTATGAAAATGTTTAGATTCTTTCTCTGATCTAGATTTATCTTTAGTACCTGGTATATGTCTAGAAAATTGTCCATTTCACCCAGATTTTCAAATTTTGTTGAGTATAAACATTTGTAGCAGGATCTGATATTTTTAAT
>NW_021617003.1:0-1519 GCF_004785775.1 Grammomys surdaster
TTGAATTTCTTGATCCACTTAGACCTGGGTTTCATGCAGAGTGATAAGTATGGATCGATTTTCACTCTCCTACATGTAGACATCCTCTTAGTCCTGCACCATTTGTGGAAGATGCTTTTATTTTCACATTCTATGATTTTGGCTTCTTTATCCAAAATTAAGTTTCAATAGGTGTATGCATTTGGTTTTTTGCCTTGATTTGAATCCATTGATCAGCTTGTTTCTGTATCAGTACCATTCATCTTAAAATCACTATTTTCTCTACCACAGCTTAAGGTCAGGGATGCCTCCCAAAGTTTTCATTCTTCAGAATTAGTTTAGATAACTAATGGTTTAGATAACTAATTTAGATAACTTGCATATTCAGAGCGTGTACAATTTTATTTCTTTCATCTGTTTAGCATATTTCCTGTATGCCTTTAAAGAATTTATATGCTTCCACTTTAAAGATTTCCAGATGTTTGTATTTTCTTGTGTTGTTGGCGGGTTATTTTATTATTTTCATTTAAATGTTTTCTCCCTTCCCAGTTCCCCCACCACAATGCCCATCCTTTCTATTCCTGCTTCCATGAGGGTGCTCACCCCTACACTCCCACTTTACTGGCCAAGCATTCTCCTATTCTTGGACATTGAGCCTCTACAGTACCAAGGGTCTCCTCTCCCATTGATACCAGATAAGTCAATCCTCTGCTACATATGCAGTTTGCTCCATGGGTCCTCCCTATGTATTCTTTGGTTGGGGGTTTGGGCAACAGGATCTCTGGGTGGTCCAGTTAGTTGATTTTGTTCTAGCTTTGGGTTACAAACCCCTTCAACTCCTTCAGTCCTTCTTCTAAATCTTCCATTCCCTTACTTCTCTAGTGGATGTATTCCTTTTCTATTTTAAAGTCTCTATCATCTTAATAAAATTTGTTTTATTTTTGTTGTGTTTTGCTTGTGTTAGGATATCTAGTTCCTGCTATATTGGGGTAACTTTACTTTGGATGTGTCATATTGCTCTGGCTTTTGTTGATTGAGTTCTTTTGAGATCCTTTAGCCATCAGGATAGTCTTGGTCCATTAATGTTCCTGTTTTAGCAGGTATTGAGAAGGGATTAACTTCAATGTTCCTGATGTGGCAGGCCTCTGATCAGTATCCTGGGTCTGTATGATTGCAGATCAGCAGGTCTGTATGGTAAAAATCCATAGGTCTGTATAGTCCGGATTTGCAGGTCTGATGAGGTTGACAGAGAGATTGAAGGAAAATGAAAGTCTTGAGGATAGCAGAGTGGAGATGCACCCTCCCATACTTGCGGGCCCTTTCATTGCATTCTGAATCTGACCTTGTTCAGAGGAGCCACTTTCTTTAAAGACAAACACTGGGTTTTTGTGGTTACAGTCCAGAGGAAGCAACAAAGTTCTGATAGGCATGCCTGATTCTCCTGACTAGTCTCTTGAAGCACCCAATCTTCAGAGGGAGAGATGAAAACACAAATGAGAATGCAGCCCCTGGGTGTCTGACTCTCCTTTAAGGACCATGT
>NW_021617004.1:0-3142 GCF_004785775.1 Grammomys surdaster
ACCATGAGCAGTGCTTCTTAAATTCATGCTCCAACACTTTAGCGCTGTCATCCCTTTGAAACTGAGACAGACAAGTGCTCAGGCTCTGCCAGAGACCCCTGGATCCCAGAAACTGGAGAGCCACACAACTGGGCAAATATGTATGAACATCTGTTTTCTAATGATAAAGAAAAGAGATGGATTTGGGTGGATGGGGAAGTGAGAAGGATCTGGATGGGGTTGGGAGAGGGGAAACCATAATCATAATAATTGTACTTAAAAATCTATTTTCAATGAAAAAAAGAAATGCTGTTAAATGAAAACTAAAAATGTGCATCCTATGGTATTTCTCATGTAATAAGGCAATGGAAGAAAACATGTTACATTTCCTTTGTGCAAAACAGGGGTATGTTGTTTCTGCAGTAAAGGCTGGGAAAGAAATGGGAAATGAGAATAGAGTACAGAGAAGAAGGAAGGAGTGCTACCTTTCCAAATACACGTTTTTATATTTATATTGGATTATATTTATATTGGATTATCTGAGTAATAGTAACATTTCCCATAGTCAAAATGTAAACACAGTTGGATTTCTATAACAGAAGCCCTGCATCTTGTAAAGGCTTCATGTCTGGTGTCAGGTATGGGCCATTGTTGAAACACTATGGTGAATATAACTCTCATACCAAAATGAGCAGAGGGGAGTATGAATGCCATTAGAGCAGGCATTTTTGTCACAAACGTATAATTTCAATACAGTCATAATAGCACATGAAATTTCAGAGTAAAATACCTAAGCAGCTATGGTAAACACAAAGAGTTAGAGCAAAACCTAGGTGTTATGGCGTATGTCTGCAAGCTCAGGACTTGGGGTGGAAGCACATGGACTAAGTAGTTCAAGGTGTTCACATCTATATAGTGAGTTAAAAATCCACTTTGCTGCATGCTACCCTATCTCAAGAAATCCAAATCCATACAAACAAATGAAAGAGAAGTCAGAGTAAGGAAAGACAGACTATTGAAATGGAGAAACATTAAAGCACCAGGAAGGGCTAGGATAAATGAGAGGCATTAAGACACAGAAAGGTTACTCATCCAAGAGTAGCAAACTCTCAAAACTCTAGCACCAGTTCCATGGTGGGGGTAGCTGGTTTGAGGAAAAACCACTTCCAAATATAATGTGTCTCTGATCAAAATAAAACAAGACAGACACTATAACCCCAAATGTAAGCCCATGATTCTCATAAGCATTAAGAATGTGGGGACAGTGAAGCTGCTGTTGGCACTAGCCAACATAAAAAAAAACCCACATTTTTCCTGTTTTCAGTGTTTCAAAGGGCTATCCAAACAGGTGCAATCTTGAGAGAGGACAACTGTTTGAGACAAAAATACTCTGGTAAATAAGAAATCAAGGAGCAATTGCAAAATGAGGACTGGAGAGACTGGCTTTGTGAGACACCTGTAGAAGACAGTTAGTGAATGACAGACAAGGACACACTGAAAAAATACAGGCAGCAGACTCTCAGGTAACAAAGGCGCCACAGTCTAGAGACCATACCACCAGTGAGTTAATGAGTAAACCCTATCACCAGGTAACAACCAAGGACTCAGATAACCCCATGCTTGAGGTCATGGAGAAGCGCTACATCTAGAGCCACTTACCTACTGTATGGGTCAATGCTGCTGAAACCAAGAATCCTGAGATACAGACCCTCGAAGGCCTTAGGTTGCAGCAACTTCCTCTCACAGATGCTCTACTGTTGGGTGAGAAATAAGTGCAGTGAGACCAAAATTCCAACATAATCTCAGTGTTCTATTTCCTTCCTCTAGTCTGTCCTCTTTATTTATTTTATTAATGCATTATTACTTCCACTTTTACAATAGAACATTTTTATTAATTACTTTAAAATTTCATACACACATACAATGTATTCTGTTCATATCTGACCCTAGTCCTGAGCCCAAATCCTCCTAGATCCACCCCTACCTCTAAACTCCTCCCAACTATATGTGCTCTTTTTCCTAGTCATTTGGGTACAATTAAAGCTTCTACTTTTAACCAAATTGAGTTTAAACTTCAAAGCTTACTGTACAATAATTTCTGTCGGTATCTGCTTCATATTTGTTGAGGCACATTTGCTGGCTTTAATACTTTCTGTGTGTTTCTTTTTATAGTGTAGTTAGCTATTACAGTGGCTTCTTTTCTTCTTTTTGTGATTTGAGACTGAGCCCTCCACAGGTGGCTGTCCACTGTGAGAAAGGTAAGCGTGAAGACATCCACATCCAAAATGATATAAAAAATTGTAACAAAAATATAAAAAATTATAAAAAAACCAGGCAAATATATACTTCCTCAAATTCCATATCAAAGAAAAATCCTGAAGTGTTTAAAATGCTGGAAAATAGTTTGAAGGAATACTTGAAGGAGCTAGAGGGATGGCTCAGCAGTTAAAAGTACTGGTTGCCCTTCTTTTTTCTTTCCAGGCAAAAATGAATCACCCGTGATGCCTGCCATTAGAAGTTCTAATCCAGATGGGCCAGAAGTCAGGATCCTCGCCCTTACCCTCACCCCCTACCTTTTCCCAGCTGCACAAGGTTCCCTGAAGCTTGGCAACTGCAAGATCCTGCTTGGAAACTGCAGATAGACTCAAAGCAGTGTACCATATCATCTGAAGAATAGCAAGGAGATCATAACTCAAGCAGTGTACCATATCTTCTGAAGAATAGCTGGTTGCAGTCCTCCTCGCCCCCACGAATAACTAGGGCCTGCCAGTCGGGTCAAGTGGCACCCAGACGTGGGGCTCGAGGCACGGACCCCTCTGGACGGACCCTCATTGAGAGGATGTGCGCAGGACATCAAGATTAAGCGAGACAGAGATCATAACCCGCGACCTGTCATCCACGGAACCAGGTTGATGCTGCCATCAAGAAGACGGTTGAAGTTCATTACCATCAGCCGAAAATTGAAGAGGATCCAGAAGTGACTCTGCAGGAGACTGACACAGCTGCCAGCTCCCCTGCCTCCCCCCTACGGTCGACCGCTAGACTTCCACGCCCTCCAGAAGGGTTCCTGGTATGCCTGGCTTTGCCCCCGTTTCTCTCGATAGAGAGCTAGGCCTCTTGATCACCACAACAAAAATTGGCTTTTTCCTAAACCAAGGTCGCC
>NW_021617005.1:0-1255 GCF_004785775.1 Grammomys surdaster
ATCTCAATACTTCAGCCCCTCCCATGCTTCAAGGCCTTCTCTATAGATTGTTCCTCCATGTGATGGTTTGTGTATGCTAGGCCCAGGGAGTGGCACTAGAAGAAGGTATGGCCCTGTTGAAGTGTGTGTGGCCTTTTTGGAGTAAGGGTAGCCTTGTTGGAGTAGGTTTGTCATTGTGGTCATGGGCTTAAGACTCTCACCCTAGCTGACTGGAAGTCAGTATTCTGCTAGCAGCCTTCAGATGAAGATGTAGAACTCTCATCTCCTCCTGCACTGTGTCTGCCTAGATGCTGCCATGCTCCCATCTTGATAATGGACTGAACCTCTGAACCTGTAAGCCAGCCCCAATTGTCCTCTATAAGACTTGCCTTAGTCATGGCGTCTGTTCACAGCAGTAAAACCCTAACTAAGACACTCTGTCACCTCCTGTGCCTATGATACTGTATAATCTGCCTTCCTCTGTGCACCGTGTTCCATCACACAGTCTAGTTCACTTGTCCATTCTTCACAGCCTTTCCTCACTCGTGCTGGCTTCCCTGAGTATGTATATACATATACAAACATACACACACACATGCACACGCACACACACACGCACAAACACGTTGGGAGATGACTCTTGGCAGAAAGCAGGTATCATCTTTGCAACCATCTCGAACCATAACCCTGACGAGAGACTTGTTTTCAACAGCCCACAACAGTTGAGCACACTCTGATAAACATCTTGTTTTACTCATATATCTTGTTTTGCTACTTAGTGCCCCCAGCTGCAAGGCGCACGTGGTATCCACACTGCAAGGCACGTGGCAAAGTGCCTTCAGCTGTGCTCCCCTGCTTCTCCACGGCACCAAGGCACGTGGAAAAGCATAAAAGAACCCAGGATTTCCTTTCAATAAGGGAGACTTGATCAGACTGTCTTTTCTCCATTCTTCGCATCTCTTGCCCCTCCATCCCTACTCTCTCTCTTGCTAGACCCTGACCCGTGGACCAGAGCAGCAGCTGGGGATAGGACACACACACACATACATGAGTGGCCTGCACTGTCACCTGAGGATATGGTGATGTCTGAGCCCATACTGCCCCTGGGGGCCATGTCTGGGTCCATGGTCCTGCTGCAGCAGGGGTCTGTGTTGATGTCCTTGACTTATGTAATAACTGAAGACCATGTAGACATCTGTGCTATGTGCTGCAGCCTGAAGCAATGTCAATGTCTGTAGGCTGTGCTGCTGCCAGGGGCCATATTGATGTGGGTGGC
>NW_021617006.1:0-95 GCF_004785775.1 Grammomys surdaster
ACACACATACATACACAGGCAGACACATACATACACACACATACACAGTATACACAGTTAGACACACACACACATACACACACACACACACACAC
>NW_021617006.1:195-3782 GCF_004785775.1 Grammomys surdaster
ACACAGACACAACACACACACATACACACAGAGAGACACAACACACAGATACAGACACACAGATGCACACACAGAGACACAGATACACACACAGACACAACACACACAGACACAGATACACACACAGAGACACAGAGACACACACACAGACACACAAAAACACAGACACAACACACACAGATGCAGATACATACACACACACATACATAGACACAGATACACACAGAGAGACACAGATACACACACACATGGACACAGATACACACACAGAGACACACATACACACACACAGAGACACAGACACACAGAGGCACACAGAGACAAAAATACACACACACAGACACACAGATATACACACACAGACACAGATACACACACAGAGTCACAGATACACAGACACACAGACACACAGATACACACACAGACACACACACACACAATTAATTTTTAAAAGGTGAAGAGCCGGAGGGGTTCCCCAGCAGTTCCAGTGTTCGTGGGATAAGCTTGAGGACCAGGGTTCAGATCCCAGAGCCACATGAAAGTGCAGATGAGCGTGGTTGGGGCTGTCAACAATTCAGCCTTAGAAGGCAGAGACAGAAAAGGTCCTCAGAGCAAACTGGCCGGCAAGACTAGCCGGACAGATTGGTGAGCTCCGAGTTTGCTTGAGAGACCCCCTCCCCAATGAAAAATTTGGAAGTGTGATTGAGGATGACATCAACCTCATGTGTGTGCACCCACATACATGTCCACGCACACACATACAAGGATGCACACACATGCTCACCACACACATGCACATATGCATACATGTGCACATGTGCGCACACACACACACACACAAGGCGTAGGGGTGTATAGCACCCAAGGAGCAAATCCTGAAGTCCATCTCTGGCCTGCACATGAACGTGCACAGGGATAAACTTATACACACCCACATATGAACACATACACATACCAAAACCACCAAAATAAATAAAATAACCAACATTCAAAAGGGGGAGACAGGCAGATCTCTCTAAATTCAAGGCTAGCCTGGTCTACATGTCCAGTTCTAGCCCAGTCAAGGCTACATAGTGAGATCCTGTCTCAAAAATAAACAAAGCAGCTTGAGGGCGAGGGTTTACTGGAAGGGGTAGCATTTTGGGTGTTGTTTGTCCCATCTCTGGCCTCACCCACGAGTTTGGGAATCTGAAGAACTCCGGGATCTGTGGCCGGTGGCCAACCCAGCTCGGGCTGTAGATGCTGGCCAAGTGTGGCCACCTCCTGGCGATGGCTGCCGCCGGTCTCTTAGTCACACCAGGACAAGAGTCAGTTCTATCTGCCCCAGGGACTCCAGAGTCCCTGCCCCACGCCCCACAGGAAATTGGCCCAGGGGCCAAGCTGTGAGGGTCCCACTGCTCAGTGGGGTACCACTGGGTAGGAAGTGATTTACCTCAAGTCAAATAATCATAATCGTGGTTTTTTTTTTGTTGTTGTTGTTTTGTTTTGTTTTTATTTTTTTAACTCCAGGCCACAGTCTCCATTATCAAACAAACAGAGATGCTGTGGTGGAAGACCAGTTAGGCCCTCCTTGCTAGAGAGAACCAGCCCCCTGCCTCTGAGCAATACTTGGGTTTCTGTTTAGTTTTCCGTGTTTGTTTGTTTGTTACTAGAAATTGAACTAGGGGTCTTTTTATTTTCTATTTCCTTTCTTTTGTTGTTCTGTAGGACCTTTTTCATCTTGATTTCCCCTTCTTTGTATGTCTGTGATGTGTGTGTGTGTGTGTGTGTGTGCACATGTATGTGTGTGTGCACACGTGCGTATGAGGATGTGCACACAGAGGCCCAAGACTGAAGTTGAGAATCATGCCACTGTTCTTCTACTCTATTTATGAGGCAGAGTTTCTCTCTCTCTCTCTCTCTCTCTCTCTCTCTCTCTCTGTCTCTCTCTGTGTGTGGGGGTGTCTTGCCTGTGTGAATGTCTGTGTGCCAGAGGCTTCAGATCCTTAGAGTTAGGGTTGTAGGCAGCTGTAAGCTACCATGTGAGTGCTGGGAATTGAACCTGGATCCTTTGGAACCATAGACACTGCTTTTAACCACCAAGCCAACTCTCCAGTCCCCAGGGCCAGGGTTTCTCAATCAAACCCAGAGCCCACTCATGCAGTCAGTGTTGCTAACCAGTTGACTGCAGATCCTGTTTCCCCTTCCAGGGTTGGGATTGTATGTGGGCCACCACACCCACCCAGCGCTTACATGGGATCTGGGGATCCAAACGCTAATTCTCAAGCTTCCCGTTCAATCACTTTAATCTCTAAGGATCTCCCCAGCTCTAGGACCTTTTTAAAAAGATTTATTTGTATGTATGTGTCTGTGTGTGAATACATGCACACGTGTGTGCAGGAATGCACATGTGCATATGCACCAGGAGCCCAGAAAAGGGTATCAGATGTTGTCGTCCATCATTTGATGGCAGACAGTCCCTTGAGGCAGAGTCTCCCCCTGAACCCAGGGCTTGAGTTTTCTCTGCTAGGCTTCCGGCTTTCACATGGGTGTTGGGCCCCACACTTAAGTCTTCATGATTGCATAGCAAACACTCTTCTTAAACACCGAGCCATTGCTCCAGCCCCTAAAACTATGGCCTTGAACACTGTCTTCCTTAGAGTTTCATGGCTGTGATCAGACACCGTGACCAAGGTAACTCTTTTTTTTTTAATTTATTTATTTATTTTTTGCATATGAGTATACCACCATTGCTCTCTTCAGATACACCAGAAGAGGGCACTAGACCCCGTTACAGATGGCTGTGAGCTACCATGTGGTTGCTGGGAATTGAACTCAAGACCTCTGGAAGAGCAGTCAGTGCTCTTAATCACCAAGCCGCCAGGCGGTGGTGGCGCACGCCTTTAATCCCAGCACTTGGGAGGCAGAGGCAGGCGGATTTCTGAGTTCAAGAGTTCGAGGCTAGCCTGGTCTACAGAGTGAGTTCCAGGACAGCCAGGGCTATACCTGGCTAAGGTTCAGTTCATTATCATCAAGGCCGGAGCATGGCAGCCTCTACGCATGCGTGATGCAGAAGGAGCTGAGAGTTCTACATCTCATTCCAACGGCAAACAGAAGACTGACTTCTGCGTAGCTAGGAGGAGGGTCTTAAAGCCCACACCCACCATGACATACTTCCTCCAACAAGGCCACACCTCCTAACAGGCCACTCCCTGGGCCAAGCATATTCAAACCACCGCAAGCATGCTGTCTTGGAATTCTATGTAGACCAGGCTGACCTTGAACTCACGGATCTGCCTGCCTCTGAATCTTGAGTGCTGGATTAAAGGCGTGTGCCACTCAATTCAAGCTCAATTGAAGGAGTGTGTATGAGACTTATTTCCTTTCCCATATTTTGTATTTTTTTATTTTCAGACATGGTCTCACTATGTAGACAGGTTGTCCTTGAACTCACTCTGTAGACCAGCCTGGCTTCCAGCTCAGAGTTCCTCCTGTCTTTGCCTTCCTAGTATTTGGGTTAAAGGCAGGCACTACCATGCTCAGCTTTTCTTCGTGTGTGTGTGTGTGTGTGTGTGTGTGTGTGTGTGTGTGTATGTGTGTGTGTGTCT
>NW_021617007.1:0-861 GCF_004785775.1 Grammomys surdaster
TTTTCCAGTACTGCCATCTATGGTGTATGATTCATAAACTATAATCTAATGATATTATTGTTGTCTAGGAAATGATAAACTTTGACCTCTTTGGTCTTCTGATGATTTCCTATATTGTAAGTCCCTTGAGGTTTGTTGGTTTGGGAACTTTCTGTGGAGAAACAATTTTAGTTTTCTCTTCTGATCCTAAAGGGTTTCCTTTTCATTTCTTGAAAAATCTGTGTTTTTCAGTTTCTGCAATTGTCAGTGTTTGGATTTTTAATCCTTTAGTGACTGTTATGGATTTGGGTTCTTAACTAGGTTCTCATTTATTATTATCTCTGTGTCCCAATTTGCTTAAAGTGTCAGCACTTCAGAGCCTACAAACATTTGAGGAAACTACAATTCAGGGAGTGTCCCAATCAGAATGGCTGATTACTTTGTGAGAGATTGTGGTGATTGACAATTGAGTAGTGAAGGTTCTTCCACTGTGTGTGGAAGAATCCCTAAGGAAGTGGACCTGTGCTGGATGAGCCAGCTAGCTGAACATGAGACAGTGACCAAGCAAGAAAGCAGGCCAGGAAACAGTGTTTGCCTGTGATTTTTTTCTTTTAGTTTGGAACTTGAGTTTCTAGCATAAGCTTCCAAAATAATGGGATATTGTCTGAAATTACCAGTCAAATAAACCTGTGTTTTACTTGAGACACTTTGTTTTAGGATTTAATCACAACAGTTCTAACATGCAAGTAAGAAAAATACAGTGGTAAGTAAAATGTGACTTTGCAGCAGGACAGAACCTAGGACTGCTGTCATTTGCAGGTATGTTGAAAATATTGGATCTTTAGATGGTAAAAGGCATTGAAATCTACATTCATC
Organism: Grammomys surdaster; assembly: GCF_004785775.1. Taxonomy (NCBI): domain Eukaryota; kingdom Metazoa; phylum Chordata; class Mammalia; order Rodentia; family Muridae; genus Grammomys; species Grammomys surdaster. The sequence continues at coordinate 856 of NW_021617007.1, forward strand.
TTAACT
>NW_021617007.1:871-1582 GCF_004785775.1 Grammomys surdaster
AGAGAAACCCTACAAATGTAATCACTGTGATAAAGCCTTTTCCCAACAGGGTAATCTCCAGATTCATAAAAGAACACATACAGGAGAGAAACCCTACAAATGTAATGAATGTGATAAAGCCTTTTCCCAACACTGTTATCTCAAGATTCATAAAAGAACACATACTGGAGAGAGACCCCACAAGTGTAATCAATGTGATAAAGCCTTTTCTCAAATTAGTACTCTTAAAAGGCATAAAAGAACACATACAGGAGAGAAACCCTATAAATGTAATGAATGTGATAAAGCTTTTTCCCAACACTGTTATCTCCAGAAGCATAAAAGAACACATACAGGAGAGAAACCCTACAAATGTAATCAATGTGATAAAGCCTTTTCAGTTTCAGGAAAAGCATCCTGTTTCATCTCTTCATAGCTCTGAAGGAAGTAAATTGTTTCCCATGTTCAGTCAAGTATTTTGGTTGAGATCAGCAATAGTAGTTGTGCCTTGTATTTTCAAACATTTGGAATAGATATTAAAGTTTGTTGTATGCATGGCAAATCCATTTACACATGTTTACTGGGCTGTTCTTGGGTTACTTCTGTGACTTCTTTTATCTTTAATTCTACTTTACTTGGTGATGGGTATTTTTCTGCTGCAAAGAATTAAGCTTCTAGAGTCACAGTTCTGAAGAAGTACCTCACTGTGGCATGGTGAGGGATTTTGTAATT
>NW_021617008.1:0-1183 GCF_004785775.1 Grammomys surdaster
ACCTTTTCAATCCACATTCTTCTTGGTCTTTGGTTGTGTAACTGGCCTCTACTTCTCTGAACTATCTTCTCTGTGTTTCCAACACCCTCCATTCCCCACCCCACCCCCACCCTGATTTGTCTGTGCTTCTCTGAGTCATTCTACCTTATAGCCTGTGCATCACACTGGTCTCTAACTTAAAATTTATCCTCTCCTGGACCAAAGGCATCACTGTGGTACCCACAACTCAGGTGAAGGAAGGAAGCCAATGGTCTCACACCTCTCTTTCTGTTCCTCCCTGTGGGGAAACCTTGCTAATGAAGGACTTAGTCTACCATGACTGGTTAGCTCCTCTGAGCTCCACAGAAAATGAAGGGGTCCCTTTACCAGCAGGACTTCCCCTTTTCTAACCTTGTCTGTGAATCCTGACTCCCTACACCCTTCACCTGTGGAAAGTTGAGTAGTCCTTGGCAGGCCTACAAACTTCCTCTTTCCCCTATAAGAACCTGCCCTGCAAGTCCCTGGGATTCCTGGAATGCCTCTCCATGCAAATGAGACATACAGAGAACTTTAAACTCTAGACAGTGATTTTCAGTTACCCTGAAAACTCCTTCCCACTCTCCAAGGTCCATATATACCCCTGGTTCACCCCAAATAAAGTGTATGAATACAAGCCCACATCAAATACAGGTAAGAGAGCTGTTTCACAGAAGACAATCAGAGAAGGCCTTCATCTTTAGAGAAGCACATTCCCTCCCTGCTCCCAGCAGGAATCCTACAGAACCCCACCCTCACCAGACTCTGCTCCATCCTTCCAGCCCAGTATGCAGAAGGCATCTGGCCACCCTAGAGACAGGAAGCAGAGGATGAGGAACTGCAGCTGGCCAGCCAAAAGGCATACCTTACCACACTCCCCATATTCTGTTTACAACGTTTTACAAATTCTGCCTTCTTGTGTTCACCCCCTCTCTATTTATGTACGTTTTTGGTATTTTCACTAAACACCTGGCTGGGAGGCATTAGAGTCTGCAGCCAGGTGAGCCAACCCTTGTACTTCTCAGCCATGTCATGCTGGGGACTGGGTCCAAGGCTCTACTGCAGCTGGGATCTGTGTTAATGTCCTCAGCCCGTGTTACAGCAAGGATCATGTCGAAGTCCATGATCTGTGTTGCAGTCTGAACCCATGTGGTTGTCTGCAGGCCAT
>NW_021617009.1:0-3866 GCF_004785775.1 Grammomys surdaster
AACAAATTGGGAAAAGATCTTTACCAATCCTTCATCTGATAGAGGGCTAATATCCAATATATACAAAGAACTCAAGAAATTAGACTCCAGACAACCAAATTACCCTATTAAAACATGGAGTATAGAGCTTAACAAAGAATTTTCAACAGAAGAAACTCGAATGGCCAAGAAGCATCTAAAGAAATGTTCAGCATCCTTAGTCGTCAGGGAAATGCAAATCAAAACAACCCTGAGATTCCATCTCACACCAGTCAGAATGGCTAAGATTAAAAACTCAGGTGATAGTAGATGCTGGCGAGGGTGTGGAGAAAGAGGAACACTCCTCCATTGTTGGTGAGACTGCAAGATGGTGCAACCACTTTGGAAATCAGTGTGGCGGTTCCTCAGAAAATTGGACATAGCATTACCTGAGGATCCAGCTATACCACTCCTAGGCATATACCCAGAAGATGCTCGAACAAATAACAAGGACATATGCTCAACTATGTTCATAGCAGCCTTATTTATAATAGCCAGGAGCTGGAAAGAACTCAGATGTCCTTTAACTGAGGAATGGATTCAAAAAATGTGGTATATTTACACAATGGAGTATTACTCAGCTATTAAAAACAATGAATTCGAGAGGTTCCTAGGTCAATGGATGGAACTAGAAATTATCATCCTGTGTGAGGTAAGCCAATCACAGAAGAACACACATGGTATTCACTCACTGATTATTGGATATTAGCCCAGAACCTTGAAATGCCCAAGATGCAACTCACGGGCCACATGAAGCTCATAAAGAAGGAAGACCAAGTGGGGGTGATTTGGTCCTTCTTAGAAGGAGCAACAAAATACTCAAGGGAGCAAATATGGAGACAAAGTGAGGAACAGAAACTGAAGGAGGGGCCGTCTGAATACCACTCCACCTGAGTCTCTATCCCATGTGCAGTCACCAAAGGTAGATGCTGATGTGGAAGTCAGGAAGTGCAGGCTGATAAGAGCCTGATATGGATGTCTCCTCAGAGGTCTTCAAGAGTCTGACATATTCAGAGGCAGATGCTCACAACTAGCCATTGAACTGATCATGGGGTTCTCAGTGGATGAGTTAGAGTGAAGACTGAAGGAGCTGAAAGGATTTGTGGCACCATGAGGAGAGCAACAATACCAACCAACCACAGCTCCCAGGGTCTAAATCACCAGCCTGGGAGCACTTAGGGAGGGATCCAGGGCTTTAGCTGAATATGTAAGAGTGGAGGGCCCTGCTGGGCATAGGTGGAAGAAGAGAACCTTGACCTCATGAAGGCTGGACGCCCCAGGGGGTGGGAATTTTGAGGGTGGGGAGGTGGGAGTGGGGGGGTAGATAGAGGTTACATCCACAGAGAAGGAGGGGTGAGGGGATAGGGGGTTCCTGGGTGGATGGGGAATGGGGTAAGGGGACAACATATGAAATGTAAATAAAACATCCAATAAAAGATTAAAAAAAGAATAGAAAAAAAAGAAATCTTGGGGTGTTTGGCCACTCCCCCAGAACCCAAAGACCTAACATGCAGTGAGTCACGTAAGGCACAGGTAGAGGGTGTGAAAGAGGTCTCTGCCTCAAGATTTACATATTAATCAATTACCTAAAGGCCTGAGAGTAGATATCCATAGTTTCATCTCCATAGCCCCTCCTTTTTCCCCGCTCCCCAATATAATGGAGCCCCTCCTGATATTTTGTGGGAGAGCAGTCACATCAAGATACAACTACCATGGTCAATAAAATCTCCATGTCTTCAATTCCACGTGTCTCCTGGGACTCTGGACTCCTTTGCATAAGTGGGAAACTCGCACCCTGGAAAGCCTCCCCCACCCTCCCAGCGCTCCCTGCTCCAGCGGTCCACGGGGCTCTCTCCCTGCGTCCCCTAGCAGTGGCGGTCCATGCACCCAAGCCCTCACAGGCCACCAGGCACGCTGGGTCCCTGCACCCCTGCTCCCGGGACTTGCCGCCACTGCAGTGCATGGGCGAGGTTGCATGCGCCCCCCGCGTGCGCCACACACCCAAGCCCCACAACACTCGCGAGAGCGAACCATCAGCTGGGACCCCACTGTAGTGTGCAGGAGGCCTGAGCCGCAGCTCTGAAGACTGCCTCAGCCACGACTGCAGTGTGCAGGCGCTTAAACCACACTCTCCCACAGAAAAGGAGAATAAAATATCATTAGATGGGGCTGAAAAATATTCTTTGTCTCTTAAAGGGGCTATGCAGCTGCTCAAATCTGAAACTAGGACTCTTGAAAATTTACCATCTAAACAAGGATCTTCTTCTGCTGCTAAGGGAACTAAAAAAATCATTGTGTCCTTCCCAAGGGAGTGTGAAACTTTCATCATCTGCACCACAAGCTCAGAAACCACCCCCAAAGACATCAGGGGCTCTAACAACTGTGAGATGCAAGCTAGAGCCTCTAGAATATTCTATGCCTGTCCAGGGGACTGTGGGTTCTTTGCCATCTACCCTAAGTTTTACAGAATATTCAACATTTTTCCAAAGAACTAGGGGACTCGTCACACATGGTAGACTCTCAGGATACCTCAGCATCTTTCCAAGAGACTACAGGACCTACGCCTCTTAGAGGGGATATGGGAATGCCCAAATCTGAAAGTAAGACTCTAGAAAAGTTGCCATCTAAACAATGATCTTCTTCTTCTACTAAGGGAACTAAAACATCGTTGTTATCTTCCCAAGGGAGTATGAAACTTTCATCATCTGCACCAAGAACTCAGAAACCTCCCCAAAAGACATCAGGGACTCTAACAACTGTGAGATGCAAGCAAGGGCCTCTAGAACATTCCATGTATGTCCAGGGTACTATAGATTCTTTGCCATCTTCCCCAGGGTTTCCAGAACATTCAACATCTTTCCAAAAATGCTAGGGGACTCATCACACATAGTAGGACCTCAGGATACCTCACCATCTTTCAAAGATACTATACATGCTTTGCCTCCTAGAGAGGACAGGGGACTGCCCAAATATGAAACTGGGACTCTTGAAAATTTGCTATCTGAACGAGAATCTTCTTCTTCTACCCAGGGAACTGTGTCATCTGTTCCAAAGACTGAAACATTAACTCCTTCCCAGAGGGCTCTTGAATTTTCTCCATCTCCTCAACATACTATACAATGCTCATCATGTTCTCCACAGATGACTGGACCTGTCCTATCATTTCAGGAAAATCACGAAACTTCTTATCTTCAACAGATTATGCAAAATGCCACCCATCTGCACCAGGTGGTCATGCACATCCACTATCTACTTCAAAGCTAGAGGTCATTTGTGAAATTAAAATGGATACTGCTTTTCTTTAGCTCTGGAAGCACGAATGTATTGCAATGCGCATATCCTTTTGTTCAATATGTTGTATAGTGCTTTTCTGCTGGAATCTAGCAACTTACTTGGAAACTCCATATGAAACAATGAAACATACATGACAGCGCGATACAAGTGTTTCTGCAGTAAATCAAACAAACGTCCTAAATAAAATGTCACATAGTAGTTTTTTCAAAACATTCTATACTGCTTTTCTGCTGGAATCTGGCAACTGACTTGGAAATGCCACATGAAACAATGAAATATGCATGTCTGCGAAGTAAAACTGTTTCTGTTTAAACCAAACACACATTCTAACTGAAATGTCACATGTAAAGTGATTTCAGTGTTTTCAGCTGCGTTGTACTTGTGTTTAGCTCTGGAAGAACGAATGTGCTGCAATTCACGTATCCTTACATTAGTATTGTTCAACTAGTTCTATAGTGCATTTCTGCTGGAATCCAGCAACTTACTTGGAAATTCCATACGAATAGTGAAATATACATGGCAGCGTGGTACAAGGGTTTCTTTCTTACACCAAA
>NW_021617009.1:3876-4156 GCF_004785775.1 Grammomys surdaster
GTAGGTTTGTTCAATACGTTCTATAGTGCTTTTCTGCTGGAATTTAGGAATTTACTTGGAAACTCGATTCGATACAAGGAAGTATGCACGGCCGCGTGGTACAAATTTTTCTGCCTTAAAGCAACACACGAGTAAACTGAAATGTTACAAATAACGTGATTTGAGTATTTTCAGCCTTATTGGCCTATCCTTTAGCTCTTGAAGTACAAATATGTTACAATGCGCTTACCTTTCAGTAGTTTGTTCAATATGTTCTATAGTGCTTTTCTGCTGGAATCTA
>NW_021617010.1:0-4109 GCF_004785775.1 Grammomys surdaster
ATAGAACATATTGAACATACTTCATTTAAAGATACATGCATTGCAGTATTTTCTTACTTCCAGAGCTAAAGTCAAGTACAACAGAGCTGAAAACACCTAAATCATGTTACATGTGTCATTTCAGTTAGGAAGTGTGTTTGGTTTACTGCAGAAACACTTTTAACAGCAGGCCATGTATCTTATATTCTTTCATATGGAATGTCCAAGTAAGTTGCTAGATTCCAGCAGAAAAGCACTATAGAACATACTGAACAAACCTCATGTAAAGATACACGCATAGCAGTGTATTCTTACTTCCAGAGCTAAAGGCAAGTACAACAGAGCTGAAAAAACCTAAATCATGTTACCTCTGACATTTCAGTTAGGAAGTGTGTTTGGTTTAAAGCAGAAACACTTTTAGCACCGGGCCATGTATCTTACATTGTTTCCTTTGGAATGTCCAAGTAAGTTGCTAGATTCCAGCAGAAAACCAATATAGAACATACTGAACAAACCTCATGTAAAGATACACGCATTGCAGTGTATTCTTCCTTCCAGAGCTAAAGGCAAGTACAACAGAGCTGAAAAAACCTAAATCATGTTAACTCTGACATTTCATTTAGGAAATGTGTTTGGTTTAAAGCAGAAACACTTTTAACACCCGGCCATGTATCTTACATTGTTTCATATGGAATGTCCATGTAAGTTGCTAGATTCCAGCAGAAAAGCACTATAGAACGTATTGAACATACTTCATTTAAAGATACATGCATTGCAGTGTTTTCTTACTTCCAGAACTAAAGTCAAGTACAAGAGAGCTGAAAACACCTAAATCATGTAACATGTGTCATTTCAGTTAGGAAGTGTGTTTGGTTTAAAGCAGAAACACTTTTAACACCCGGCCATGTACCTTACATTGTTTCATATGGAATGTGCATGTAAGTTGCTAGATTCCAGCAGAAAAGCACTATAGAACGTATTGAACATACTTCATTTAAAGATACATGCATTGCAGTGTTTTCTTACTTCCAGAGCTAAAGGCAAGTACAACACAGCTGGAAACAACTAAATCATGTTACCTCTGACATTTCAGTTAAGAAGTGTGTTTGGTTTAAAGCAGAAACACATTTAAAACCCGGCCATGTATCTTATATTGTTTCATATGGAATGTCCAAGTAAGTTGCTAGATTCCAGCAGAAAAGCACTATAGAACTTATTGAACAAACCTCATATAAAGATACACGCATTGCATTGTATTCTTACTTCCAGAGCTAAAGGCAAGTACAACAGAGCTGAAAAAACCTAAATCATGTTACCTCTGACATTTCAGTTAGGAAGTGTGTTCGGTTTAAAGCAGAAACACTTTTAACACCGGGCCATATATCTTACATTGTTTCGTATGGAATGTCCAAGTAAGTTGCTAGATTCCAGCAGAAAAGCACTATAGAACTTATTGAACAAACCTCATATAAAGATACACGCATTGCAGTGTATTCTTACTTCCAGAGCTAAAGGCAAGTACAACAGAGCTGAGAAAACCTAAATAATGTTACCTGTGACATTTCAGTTAGGAAGTGTGTTTGGTTTAAAGCAGAAACACTTTTAACACCCGGCCATGTATCTTACATTGTTCCATATGCAATGTCCAAGAAAGTTGCTAGATTCCAGCAGAAAAGCACTATAGAACCTATTGAACATACTTCATTTAAAGATACATGCATTGCAGTGTTTTCTTACTTCCAGAGCTAAAGGCAAGTACAACACAGCTGGAAACAACTAAATCATGTTACCTCTGACATTTCAGTTAAGAAGTGTGTTTGGTTTAAAGCAGAAACACATTTAACACCCGGCCATGTATCTTATATTGTTTCATATGGAATGTCCAAGGAAGTTGCTAGATTCCAGCAGAAAAGCACTATAGAACTTATTGAACAAACCTCATATAAAGATACACGCATTGCAGTGTATTCTTACTTCCAGAGCTAAAGGCAAGTACAACACAGCTGAAAACACTTAAATCTTGTTACATGTGACATTTCAGTTAGGAAGTGTGTTTGGTTTACTGCAGAAACACTTTTAACACCCAGCCATGTATCCTACATTGTTTCATATGGAATGTCCAAGTAAGTTGCTAGATTCCAGCAGAAAATCACTATAGAACGTATTGAACATACTTCATGTAAAGATACATGCATTGCAGTGTTTTGTTACTTCCAGAGCTAAAGGCAAGTACAACACAGCTGGAAACATCTAAATCATGTTACATGTGACATTTCAGTTAGGAATTGTGTTCAGTTTAAAGCAGAAACACTTTAACACCGGGCCATGTATCTTACATTGTTATATATGGAATGTCCAAGAAAGTTGCTAGATTCCAGCAGAAAAGCACTATAGAACATACTGAACAAACCTCATGTAAAGATACACGCATTGCAGTGTATTCTTACTTCCAGAGCTAAAGGCATGTAAAACAGAGTTGAAAACACCTAAATCATGTTACATGTGATATTTCAGTTAGGAAGTGTGTTTGTTTTAAAGCAGAAACACATTTAACACCCGGCCATGTTTCTTTCATTGATACATTTAGAATGTCCAAGTAAGTTGCTAGATTCCAGCAGAAAAGCACTATAGAAGATACTGAACAAACCTCATGTAAAGATACACGCATTGCAGTGTATTCTTACTTACAGAGCTAAAGGCAAGTACAACAGAGCTGAAAAAACCTAAATCATGTTACCTCTGACATTTCTGTTAGGAAGTGTGTTTGGTTTAAAGCAGAAACACTTTTAACACCAGGCCATGTATCTTACATTGTTTCGTATGGAATGTCCAAGTAAGTTGCTAGATTCCAGCAGAAAAGCAATATAGAACATACTGAACAAACCTCATGTAAAGATACATGCATTGCAGTGTATTCTTACTTCCAGAGCTAAAGGGAAGTACAACAGAGCTGAAAACACTTAAATCATGTTAACTCTGACATTTCAGTTAGGAAGTATGTTTGGTTTAGCAGAAACACTTTTAACACCCGGCCATGTATGTTTCATTGTTACATATATAATGTCCATGTAAGTTGCTAGATTCCAGCCGAAAAGCACTATAGAATGTATTGAACAAACATCATGTAAAGATACACAAATTGCAGTGTATTCTTACTTCCAGAGCTAAAGGCAAGTACAACACAGCTGAAAACACCTAAATCATGGTACATGTGACATTTCAGTTAGGAAGTGTGTTTGGTTTACTGCAGAAACACTTGTAACACCCGGCATGTATCTTTCATTGTTACATATGGAATGTCAAAATAATTTGCTAGATTCCAGCAGAAAAGCACTATAGAACTTATTGAACAAACCTCATGTAAAGATACAAGCATTGCAGTGTATTCTTATTTCCCGAGCTAATGGCAAGTACAACACAGCTGAAAACACGTAAATCTTGTTACCTGTGACATTTCAGTTAGGAACTGTGTTTGGTTTAATGCAGAAACATTTTTCACACCAGGCCATGTATCTTACATTGTTTCATATGGAATGTCCAAGTAAGTTGTTAGATTCCAGCAGAAAAGCACTATAGAAATTATTGAACATACTTCATTTAAAGATACATACATTGCAGTGTATTCTTACTTCCAGAGCTAAAGGCAAGTACAAAAGAGCTGAAAACACCTAAATCATGTTACCTCTGACATTTCAGTTTGGAAATGTGTTTGGTTTAAAGCAGAAACTCTTTTAACTCCTGGCCATGTATCTTTCATTGTTATACATGGAATGTCCAAGTAAGTAGCTAAATTCCAGCAGAAAAGCAATATAGAACATACTGAACAAACCTCATGTAAAGATACACCCATTGCAGTGTTTTCTTCCTTCCAGAGCTAAAGGCAAGTACAACACAGCTGAAAACACCTAAATCTTGTTACATGTGACATTTCAGTTAGAAAGTGTGTTTGGTTTAAAGCAGAAACACTTTTAAAACCCGGCAATGTATCTTATATTGTTTCATATGGAATGTCCTAGTAAGTTGCTAGATTCCAGCAGAAAAGCAATATAGAACATACTGAACAAACCTCATGTAAAGATACAAGCATTGCAGTGTATTCTTACTTCCAGAGCTAAAGGCAAGTACAACAC
>NW_021617011.1:0-2451 GCF_004785775.1 Grammomys surdaster
TCCCTCCATGGCATTATAGCTGTGCCTGCTAACAAAAGAATTGCTCTGGAGTAAGAGAGGACAAGATTGGCCTTCAACTTGGCCTTTATCTGATACTCTCACTCAGCTAAAAGGAATTGGTTATTCAATTAATCCAAAACAAAGTTCAAACTTAAGATTTATGAAACTAATGGGGCACTGCAGCCTGACTTGCCTACTCCAGCTGCCATTCCAGTAAATGCATATAAAATTACTATCGATTTAGAAGATTGTTTTCATACCATTCCTTTACATTCTAGTAAAGGTGAGAGATTTATACTGAGTGAATTTGCTTGTAATTTTTGAGAACCCATGAAGCGATATCATTAGAAAGGTTTGTCTCAAGGAATGATTAATAGCCTTAGATTATATAAAAAATTTGTTGTTGCTTTACTACAAAAAGTTAAGCGTTTGAGTCTCTCAGTGTATATTATTCATTGTATATTTTATTGGCTGATCTCTCTGAAGGAGTTTTTCTATAAGCCTTTGCTCTCTTATAATGAGCTTTAAAATTTTGGAGTGCTTGTTGCTCCAGAAAAGATTCAAAGGCAATATCTTTTCAATATTTAGGACCTCAGTTATATCTTAAGCAGATTGTAGCACAGAAAATTCCAATAAGAATACATAGTTGGGGCTGGAGAGATGGCTGAGCCTTTAAAGGCTAGACTCACAAGTAAAAATATTAGAGTTCAATCCCCAGGTGGCTCACAAATGTCTATAATGGGATCTAGTGCCCTCTTCTGGCTTGCAGGTGTACATGCAAAAAAATGGTTTACTTTCAATGATTTTCAAAAGTTGTTAGGAGATATTATTTGGCTAAAACCTCATTTTAAGCTTACCATAGGCCAGGCGTTGGTGGCACACGCCTTTAGTCCCAGCACTTGGGAGGCAGAGGCAGGCAGATTTCTGAGTTCGAGACAGCCAAGGCTACACGGAGAAACCCTATCTCGAAACCCCTCCCACCCACCCCCAAAAAAGAAATGAGGCAGTTCTTGCCTAGTGGCTGTCTCACCACAACTGAAGTAACTCCAAAAATGCTCAATTTCTTCTTACAATCCAAGACAGGGAAGCTATCAGGAGCAGACAGATCTCTAATCAAAATGAACATTAATACTGAAATGTTAGTAACATCACTTCCATGGACTTCTGATGTTTTTGAAAACCAACTATCTATATAAAGCAATCTGGACTGTTGGCCATTAACTCCTCTCAGCTATTTCTAATTAAAATCTAGAAAAAACCCTAACAATAAACTCAGAGCCATGCAATTGCTATAGGCCCTTAACTCACAGACTAACCATCTCAAATCAGTTTTTTTTTTAAAGGGTTTTCAAGACAGGGTTTTTTCTGTATAGCCCTGGCTGTCCTGGAACTCACTCTGAAGACCAGGCTGGCCTAGAAGTCAGAAATCTGCCTGCCTCTGCCTCCCAAGTGCTGGCATTAACGGTGTGTGCCACCACTGCCGTGCTCAAATCAGTTTTTAAAAAGTTAGAAAAGGACTGGATCTAAGCCTTATATTTCTAAATGTGTTATATAGGCACATTGCCTGTATGAGAGTAACAATATTAATCCCACTTTTATATCAATAAAAAAAAAACTCATACCAGTGAAAACCTTAAATCTGTACAAAATAAATTCTATACCAACATTAGAGATTATAGCTTCAACTTTGTATCAATTATAGAGATTTCTACCAATGTAAGATATACCTATGTAATGTTTCACTTAAGAGTAAATTTGCTAACCTATCCCTATTTGTCTATTTCTATGATTTCTATGATACTACTATATCCCCCCTTTCCTTCCTCCCTCCCTTTTACCTAAGAAGGAAAGATAGAGAAGAGGACAGGAAAGGTAGAAATCCCTGAGTTTAAGCTCTCTAGTTACTTCCCTGTTCAAAGCTACATTTGTAAAGTATCCTTTAAATGACAACATATGTATAATTTCTAAAATAACCAGAACCATCCACCCCAACATAAGGAACTGGAATGATGATCTCATTTTGTCTGCTTTCAGCTGAATTGAGGTGAAGAATTCCCATTTGGGGGCCCAAAGGGAAATAGGAAAATTGGCTTAGTCAAAGGAGAGCTAGCAGGCATCATTTGCCTTGCAGTCACTATGTGCTGAGAAAGTTCATCGCTTAGCTAACATTGTTACAGTGACGGGCAAGCTAGCTGTTCTGGAAAAGTTCTGGAAGCAAGTCTTTAAAAGAAGCAGCTTCACTGGGCGGTGATTGTGCACGCCTTTAATCCCAGCACTTGGGAGGCAGAGGCAGGCGGATCTCTGAGTTCGAGGCCAGCCTGGTCTACAGAGTAAGTTCCAGGACAGCCAGGGCTATACAGAGAAACCCTGTCTCAAAAAACAAAAAAAGAAAAAAAAAAAAAAAAAGGAAAAAAAAAGAAAACAAAAAAAAAAGTAGCAGCTTTGACATAG
>NW_021617011.1:2551-5417 GCF_004785775.1 Grammomys surdaster
AAAAAAAAAAGTAGCAGCTTTGACATAGCTGCAGTAGAATCATTCACGAAGCTGGAATAGTAGGTCCTGGAGTCTCAGCATCCTCGAGTATGAATCTTTTTAGGGCTCTCTTTCTCTTCTCTCATCTTGCAATATATAAAACTTAAAAGCAGCTGGTAGGGGGCTGGAGAGATGGCTCAGTGGTTAAGAGCACTGACTGCTCTTCCAGAGGTCCTGAGTTCAAATCCCAGCAACCACATGGTGACTCACAACCATCCGTAATGAGATTTGATGCCCTCTTCTGATGTGTCTGAAGACAGCTACAGTGTACTCATAAGTAAAATAAATAAATCTTTTAAAAAAAAAAGAAGCAGCTGGTAGTTCTGTAAGGACATTCACATGGAGCATGCAGGGTACACAGCTTTGTCAATGAAGATAAATAAAGAAAGACGACTGCCTTTTTTCAGGTTAGTTTGATCACTTAACCAAACTGTAATATAACTTTGTATACATGCCCTCATAAAGGATGGCATTTATCAACAAGTCATTAGAAATTAGTACCCAATAAATGTTCTTGGCTTTGTATAGACATTCTAGTCCCAGCCAGTTCCAGAGCTGTCTCCATATAAGAGACATAAGCAGCATCATCATATATACACCACCTATTTAGTTGGTTGTGTTAGTCTCCCTTTTCTTCTTCTGTGTCACCAAGGTCTTCAGGAGGTCTCCCTTTGTCATATCTGATTTTTATCAATTTGGAAGGAACCCACAGCTTTTCTTTTCCTGTGGAAACATAGGCATAACCTCTCCCCCAGCGTAACACATTTCCCACTTTCCATTCTGATGTCAGACTATCCTTAATATAAACAGGTTGATTTAGTTAAGTAGTGTTTTCCACCATCCAATGTCTCTCAGCAGCTGTGGTGCTTTGTTCATTAGCATTCAAAAATTTTAAGGTTAATAAAGTACTAAGTAATCTGTCTTTGGGGGTTCTTGTTGACCCCTTTTGCCTATTAAGCATCTCCTTTAGAGCTCGATTACATCTCTCCACAACTGCTTGTCCCATAGGATTGTGTGCTATGCCTGCAACATGTTTTATATTATAATATGTAAAAAATGTCTTCATCTTATTAGAGATATATGCTGGATCATTATCCATTTTAATTTGTATGGGTATTCCCATAATGGCCATGACTTCTAACAAATGTGTAATTAGAGAATCACCCTTTTCTGACGCTAAGGCAGTTGCCCATTGAAATCCTGAATACATGTCTATAGTATGGTGCACATATTTCAGTTTACTGAACTCTGTAAAATGAAAGATATCGGTTTGCCAAATATCATTTCTTTGGGTACCCTTAGGGTTAGTTCCTATAGGCAATGGAGTTTGGTTATATAATGAGCAAGTAAGGCATGGCCTCACAATTTCCTTGGCTTGTTGCCAAGTGATAGAGAACTCTTTCTTTAAACCTTTGCTGTTAACATGGTGCCTTTTGTGGAATTTTGAAGCCTCTAATACACTTCCTATCAATACCTGGTGGATTTCATTACTACCTTGTGCCAGAGGGCCTGGCAGATCTGTATGGGATCTTATGCGTGTTATTTATAGTGGGTAACTCCTGTTTCTAATCATTTGTTGTAGTTGAATAAATAGTGAGGTCAATTCAGAATCATCCTGAATAAGTTAAGCAGTCTCTATGTGTAAAACAACCCTTTCTGCATATTGAGAGTCAGTTAATATATTAAGAGACTCTTGAAAATCTGACAACACAATTACTGCATATAATTCAGATTTTTGAACTGACTTATAGAGACTCTCAGCCACCTTACTTATGTCTTCTGATTTACATCCTGCCTTTCCTGACTTACTAGCATCAGTGTAAAATGTAGGGGGCTCCAGATATTGGAGTTCCCTTTAATATAAGAGGGAGAATCCAATTAGTTCTTTTTATGAACTGAAGCCACTTGCTTTTAGGGTATCTGTTGTTAATCTCTCCCAAGAAGTTACTGCATGCTCTTTGCCAATGTTCCTCTTGTGCCCATAATGAGGCAATTTCTGCATTAGTAAAAGGTACAACAATTTCAGCCGGGTCCGTTCTGACTAATTGTCAAAGTCTCATTTTGCCTTTTAGTATCCATTCAGAGACATTCTCAATGTAGATTTTTAATTTCTTACCCTGTTATGAGCTAAAAATATCCATTCTAAGACATAATCTTCTCTCTGCATGAGAATTCTTGTAGGAGAATGAGTAGAAGGTAAAAGATAACTAAGATGCAGGCCACCTTTGGATCAATACAATCTAGATCTGTGTATCGTGTGATTTTCTTTCTATCAAAACTAACTCCTTCTCAGCTTCAGGTGTTAGTTTCCTTGGACTATATAAATCTTTATCACCTTGTAAGGTTTGAAATAAATTACTCTGCTCTTGAGTGGCCAAGCCAATTGCTGACCACAGCCAGTTGATATCTCCCAGTAGCTTCTGAAAATCATTAAGGGTCCTTAACTGGTATCTTCTGATTTGTACCTTTTGTAGCTTAATCCTTTGTAGACTTATTTTATATCCTAGATAATTAATAGAATCCCCTCTTTGTATTTTTGTAGGGGCTATTTTTAATCCCCAGCAAGGCAAGGTTTTCTTTACTTCACCAAACATTCTTTCCAAGATATTACTATCTGGATCAGCGAACAAAATATCATCCATATAATGATAAATAATGGATTGGGGAAATTGTTTGCTAATCATCTCCAGTGGCTGTTGTACAAAGTATTGACACAAGGTAGGGCTATTTAACATTCCTTGTGGTAAGACTTTCCAATGATATCTTTTAACTGGGTGACCTCTACTGAAGGTAGGTACTGAGAAAGTAAACCTTTCCTTATCGAATT
>NW_021617012.1:0-1654 GCF_004785775.1 Grammomys surdaster
TATATAATTTATCTAATTCGTATAATTTATACAATTTATGTCTTATACAATATATATACACACATAATTCATATAATTTTGAAGAATTTACATAATTTATATGTATAACATAATTTCTTTATTTTATATAAGTTATATAATTTATCTAATTCGTATAATTTATACAGATTATGTCTTATAGAATTTATATACACACGTAATTAATATAATTTTACATAATTTACATAATTTATATAAATAACATAATTTATTTATTTTATATAAGTTATATAATTTATCTAATGCGTATAATATATATAATTTATGTTTTATAGAATTTACATAATTTTACATAATTTTCATGACTTATATAATTTTGATAAATTATATAAATTCATAAACACATATAACACGCATAATTTTACGTAATTTGCAGACTTCATACAACGTTCAGTTACATAGAAGCTTAAGTATATACATGTACACCGTCGAATGATATTGCTGTGCTGCTTCCAGTCACATTTTTGTTATGTTTAAATAATGTACTTACAATATATTGTAAATATGTTAAATATATTGCATATATTTAAAATTAATGTAAATTACATTAAATATATTATATATTTAAATATATATTGTAATTACATTGTATTTATAGTAATATATTTACATCATCGTCTTATTTACAGTAATATATTTACATCATCGTCGTATTTACAGTAATATATTCATATCATCGTCCTATTTACAGTAATATATTTATATCATCATCATATTTACAGTAATATATTTACATCATCACCGTATTTACAGTTATATTTACATCATCATCGTATTTACAGTAATATATTCACATCATCGTCGTATTTACAGTAATATATTCACATCATCGTCGTATTTACAGTAATATATTCACATCATCGTCGTATTTACAGGAATATATTCACATCATCGTCATATTTACAGGAATATATTTACATCATCATCGTATTTACAGTAATATATTTACATCATCGTCATATTTACAGTAATATATTTACATCATCGTCGTATTTACAGTAATATATTAACATCATCATCGTATTTACAGTAACATATTTACATCATCCTCGTATTTACAGTAATATATTTACATCATCACCGTATTTACAGTAATATATTTACATCATCACCATATTTACAGTAATATATTTATATTATCGTCGTATTTACAGTAATATATTTATAACATCACCGTATTTACAGTAATATATTCAAATCATCACTGTATTTACAGTAATATATTTATAACATCACCGTATTTACAATAATATATTTATATCATCACCGTATTTACAGTAATATATTCTTCCTCCTAATCCTAGTTGGTGAAAGATATACATGTAGCCTATAATAAACATGCATGCGTGTGTAAAAAATGCTTTCCTCATATTATATATATAATAAAAATGATGGATAGATAAATAGTAATAAATAAAAACATCATATATTACGTTTCTAATTAATCCCGTGAGTAAGAAATAAATATATGGAAACAAATATATATTATATATAATAAATGTAAAGAATGATAAACATAGAAGTAGATATATTACATATATCATACATAATGAATAAATGTACATATATGAATATATTATACAGATAATTACGATGAATGTGAGAAACACATGTA